>NC_040878.1:93233908-93275848 GCF_003676215.2 Rhopalosiphum maidis | reverse complement strand
ATCGGCGTATTATTGCATTATAATTGCCTATGTCGCGTTTTGGCATACGGATGTCGGTCGCGGCGAAAGCATTTCAAGGGGAACGCAAACAGCCACGGGGGCGGGGGGAGGGGGCACGAACGGAATGTTTTAACGACCGGCGCCACTTGCAGAGTGGTAGTGTAAACTAAAGCGATATAACAATATGGTAGAAGTGTAGGTACAGTATATCACTATACTCCGGAGGACCTTGAAAACGCGGAGCGACACGCGTCTGCTCGGGAACGAACCCGATCGAGCGTCCGTCCGTCCGCGCATTACCGGTGTCGCTGACAAACCTCCGCGGTCTGGCGGCGCGTTCGCAACGCCTCGTCCGTTCCGCTCACGGTGCTTCGACCACGACCGCCGTACAGGCGACTGTTTGGTCAGTTGTCGTCGAATGCACACATATTATTGTAGTCGTCGTCGTAAATAGTTTTGCGCAACGCGAAGCGGACAACATGAATCCAACCATAGCGCTTCGGCACGCGGCGGCAGTGCTGGTCGTGGTGGCGCTAATGTCGGCCCGACCCGGCCACGGTATGGCGTACACGGTTTTCCAGGCGGTGGTCGAGTACTACCGGACGATAGCTCCGGAACCGGTGGACGCTGTGCCGGACGCGCCGTACATAGGCCGGCAGTACGACTTCGTGGTGGTGGGCGCCGGTTCCGGTGGCTCGGTGGTGGCCAACCGGCTGACCGAGGTGGGCGGCTGGACGGTGCTGCTGATCGAGGCCGGCGGCGAGGAGAACGCCATGACGGACGTGCCGCTGCTGGTCAGCTACCTGATCGGCACGGGATTCGACTGGGACTACCGGACCGAACCGCAGGACGGCGTGTGCGGCGCGATGGAGGACCGCAAGTGCCGGTGGCCGCGGGGCAAAGTGATGGGCGGCACGAGCGTCATCAACTACATGATGTACACGCGGGGCGTGCCAGAGGACTACGACCGTTGGGCCAGGCTGGGCAACAGCGGTTGGAGTTACGAGGACGTGCTGCCGTACTTCAAGAAAATCGGAGGACCTGGAAAACGGACGGGTCGCCGCGTCGTCGATGGCAACGCACCTGCACGGCCGCGGTGGGTACCTCAAGGTGCAGGAGCCACCGTGGAAGACGCCACTGGGACCGGCGTTCCTGCCGCGCCGGCCGCGAGCTGGGCTACGAGACACCCGTCGACTACAACGGTCCGCGGCCGCTGGGTTTCTCGTACGTGCTGGCCACGACAGACCGCGGTACACGGTGCAGCGCGTCCAAAGCGTTCCTGCGGCCGATCCGGCACCGGCCCAACCTGACCGTAGCCAAGCGGACGACCGTGACCAAGGTGCTCATCGATCCCGGCACGAAGCGCGCGTACGGGCGTGCGGTTCGTCAGGAATCGTCAAACCTCCTCGGTGTACGCCCGAAAAGAGGTGATACTGTGCGCCGGGGCGTTAAAACTCGCCGCAGTTGCTCATGTTGTCCGGCGTGGGCCCGGCCGAACACTTGACCAAAATCGGCGTGCCCGTCGTCAGCGACCTCCCAGTGGGCTACAACCTGCAGGACCACGTGTCCATGGCCGGGTTGGTGTTCCTGGTCAACCAGTCGGTGACCATCGTCGAGAGCCGGTACCGGCACCCCAAGTACCTGGTCCAGTACGCCTTAAATGGCGATGGTCCGCTGACCGTGCCCGGTGGTGCCGAGGCGGTCGCGTTCACTGCTACGCGGTACGCGACCAACGGGTCCGTGATGCCCGACATGGAACTGGTGTTCGGGCCCGGAGCTCTGACCGGCGACACGGGAGGCTCGTTGCACCGCTTGTTCGGCATGCGCGAAGACTTCTACGAACGGGTGTACGGCGGATTCCGTGGCCGAGACGCTTGGGGCCTAGTGCCCATACTGCTACGGCCCCGCAGCCGCGGCAGAGTCATGTTGCGATCGACCAACCCGTTTCACGCGCCGCTGCTTTTCCCCGGATACCTGTCCGACCCTCATGACCGCGACGTGCTCGTCGAAGGCATAAAACAGGTATGCTTAAAGGCAACAATGCATAATAGATAAAGTCGGTACGTTTTAATTTCAATATCGTTTGGATTTATAGAATCGATCACATTATAATTACATGTAATACTTCTGTAAATTTGATGTACGTTTGACGTTAATAAATGGTAGAACAAGAAGTATGATATTATTATTGACGTTAGAATCAATTTATAGTGTATATTTATCGATTTGTGCTATATGCGATTGTGACCATGTGTCCCGTTTCATATGGAATTGTCTCTTTTTTAATCATAATCTCCCGTAAATTCGGTAAACTACGAACAGGACGCTTTTCATCCCATTTTTTTCCATATTATTACATTTTTTATTTAAAAAAAAAAAACACTACACGAAACAAACATAAAATGGTTTCATATTTAATATTGTAAACCGAAAATATAAATAACAAATAATAATTTTCATTTAACGAGGATTGCCGATTGAAATTAGTGATAAACATGAAGCATGCTAAATGCATTATAAACTAATATTTTTAATACTATTTATAAACAATGATATCAAATATTCGAACTAAAAAAGTCGTATAAACAAAAAATTCAAATTCATGAATATTAAAGATATCTGTCAGTATAACTATTATAAATAATAAATATTATTTAAACTTTATTTATATTATCAGTACATTGTATTGATATGTAAAAATGTATTATTTAAAACAAAATGTATTAGTTTTTAAATGCATTTTATTTTGGTCGAGAGGGGGGTAACAACAGTTTTTTTATTTATTTAAATGTTCGTCCTATTTTTATGTCCCGATACCTGCATAGCGATAATTTGTATTTTCTAATGTTGCAAAAAATAAATCAAAATTTATCGTCTCTTCAACTAAAATGTCAAATATAAGGAAATACATGTAGTTTTGTTGCAATTTCATGTCCTAATTACCCAGATTTAACAATTTAACAAATTTAAAATTTTTACTAGATAGTAGTTACTTGGCATACTTAACATACTTAATAGTATATTACTTATTATAGTACTACATTGCAATATAATTATAAATAATAAGGCATCTAAAAACTGTTTTTTTGAAAAATCGTAAATATTTACAACATACGCTCGCGTATTTTATTCTGTCGTTTTTGTCAAATTATTAATGTAATAAAATAAAATATTGGTTAATAGTAGGTACGGAGTAAAACCAAAAAGACTAAAAATCAACTTTTACTCCCGTAGGTCTACTATAAGTTGTTTAGTGTCAGCGTAGAAAAAAAAAGCGAAATACATTTATACTCAAACCGTATATGCCACAATATTTCCACACACTTTTATACCAGACATTATTACCCCATACTTGTACTACAACAAATGGTATTCAATATTGTGCATACTATCAAATAATAATAATATTATATTATAAATAATAAAACCTGTTTGTCGACGGAGGGCAATGAAATCGTTTGACGGTTCGTCTGCACAAATATACTACTAACTCGTTCGCACATACCTATAAAATATAATATATAATATACGCGTATTATTATAACATCTACCTACCTATTTCCATTAGCTAGTGCAAATAATAATTTATGCGCAGCCCGACGACGACGATTTCGATAAACCGGAGGCAATGCCGCGGAGTGACGCGTCTGCTGCAGTCTTATCTTGTCTTTTTTGTACAAATATATAAACTTAACCGGTGTTGGTCGACTTGACATATAATACGCGGTCAACGACGATAGATATATTAATATAATAATAATAATATTATTATTATTATTATTATGATAGTTCATACAACATATCATCCGAGTTGTACGCATAGTGGGAAAAGAATGAAATCGAAAACCCGTTGACCGGACGACAAGCTTTACTTACGGTCACGCTGTTTTTACTCGGCTATATCGTTATGAAATTTCTCGTGGTTGTTGCACACCCACATGACTGCAGCCCCCGGTCAAGTCGGCCTATTAAATCATTCGGGATCATTCGCCAAGCATGCTTACGTTCTCGTATTCGTTTCATAATAAATGTATTTAAACCATAATTTTTTGGATTTTTTACTATTTAGTATCCGTCGTAAGACTATATATTTTCAAATATTTAGTTTTTTACACTATTTAAAGATTATTCTATGACAATATCAACATAAATCCTTCAAATTAAAATAAATAATTGTTTTTTCTAGTAAAGTTCAAGTAGATGATATTCTGCAAAGGAGCATGCTTGGTAATTTTTTTTATGATGAGCAGATACGCCACCGCGTCTTTTTATTTAAACAGGAGATGATCATATACCAGCCTACTCGCGTGATATATTAATGTCATATTTGTTGTAATAATAATATACGACGTTATTATAGGTGCTTAATTTGTTTCGCAATAGTTTCGTCGGGCGATCACGACTGCGGTTTTCAAACTGTTTGCGACCCAAACGACCATGTCTATTAACTATGACTTCAATGTTCATATGAAATAATATATATGATTTATAATTATCTTTTTCGCGAATGCTAATAAACAGTATATATACATTCTGCCATCATCGATAATTACGATAATTTATATAAATACGATAATGATCAATGTCATTCAATTTTTTTTTAAACCACCACAATAAGTTTTTCGACAACTATAAAGGATTTAAAAACATAAATATATACATACAGACTGGGCTCAAACAACAAACTTAAATTATTTTATACTGTTTTTATATTTATTGAAATTATTTTGTTTGTCCTTCAAAGTTATCTATGCAAATATATGTATCTCTTAATACATTTCCAAATTTTTATGATGACTATATTTACAATTACAATATTATCAGTTAATTAAAAATTTGTCTTTTATTCATTTTTCAGTTTTCTTTATAAATGTACCTACTAATTACCATTAGCGAGTTATCGTCTATGTTTTTATAGAATAGGACTAAATCATAATTAATTAAACAAGCGTATTTTTCAATAACTATGGTTTATTTATATTTTAACGTAATTCTACTTAAGTAAACTATTATTTTGTAATTTAAACAAACGTTTACACGAGTATTTATAATATGTTACAAAACCTAATGTTTATCATTTCATTTTAATAGGTATCAATTAAATCATTTATCAATAAATCTAAACATGTATTATGAAAATTGTTTTCATTTTCTTTGTTACTTTAAAATTATTATTCAAAATTAAATATTTCAACGTTTAGAAATAATAATAGTAGTTTTGTAAAAATCATTAAATATAAAATAAATAACTCTTTTTTCTTTTTTATATTCATTACACTTAATTATTGTCTATAATAAATTGTTATTGCCTAATTCAAAAATTATAAAATTATTGTAAAATTTAAATTACGCATAAATAAATAAATACATCAATCGTTTTTTTGATAATTAATACATCCTGTATTGCTTTAAAATTAAAATATTACATTTTATTAATTTAAAATGAACGTATTGTATTCAAACTACAAATCAATTGCTTAAAGTAAATGTTTAAGGTCTTTCAATTATCTTATTCATAATATTATTTTATGTAAATTTATAAAATATGTATTAATTATAAATATATTATTGTTACATTAATCTTTAAATTTGAAAGTCAACAGTTTATTACAAATGTATGATACTCATCATAAATCATAAAATAAATTATAACTATACGACATACGTGTTAAGTGACTTTAGTAATAATTTATAACTATTATTATTAATTTAACACATAAGTAGCATTTATTCTTTATAATAGTTATTTGAAGAATGGTTTGTGACTCATATTATACATTTTCATAACGAATTTATACAAAATATTGACCGTGTAACACTAACCAAATAACACCTTGAAATTTTACTGTTACAATTGTAAATGTAATTTTAAATGATTATTGAATTAGCAATATACTCGTAACATAGTTACTATAATTACACTGTGAGTGAATTAATATAACTGATGTTTAACAATATTTTCTAAATAGGTGCGACCTTCCAAGTTAGTTGCAACATAATACAAGATAAAATCACACTTTTTCTTCTTACCCATAGATAAGTAATTTTTGAATTTCCAATATATTATAAGCACTAATTTATGTTTACTCGTGAATATTTTTATATTTTCAGATAACATATTTTATAACTATTGAAAAGAAACAAATTTTATTTTACTCGTTTGAATTAAATTTAAAAAAATTGTATACGCAAAAATATTATTTAAATTACTTATTCTAAAATAATATAAAGTAACCAAAAAGTCAAATTTAAATTTCCCCTAAAATATAAAAATAGATACTTTTATTTTATTTATTAATAGTTTTAGCAATTAAAACAGATTCTGGTCCACGTTATCACCAACTAAACTTTCTTACAAATGAAAACATTTTAAAAGTGTACTAGAAAATCTATCATTCAATAAACTTATAGTTCTTTTAAAATAATTTTCAGATGTAATGACGAAAGTAATTTATTACGATAATACACTATTATTTGTGCCAAAAATTTTCAGATGTAATGACGAAAGTAATTTTTTACAATAATACACTATTATTTGTGCCAAGACGATCTCCCAGTTAAACTACATACTATCAGTTAATGTATAAACACAATTTATTGTACGGCGTAACATATAGGCAATAGAGGTACATCATTGCGTTCAATCAAAATTAAAAAACAATTTAAAATAAAAACGTTTGTTTTATATTACTAAAAAACTGAAATTCTAAATGTGATTCCATAGATCATAATAATATACAACTATAGTAAAAAATTTCTTAACATTTGTTTTAATTTTAATTTTTTTATTTTTCACATCATCTGGTAATCATATTGCAGGCCATCGCGATAAGCAAAACCCAAGCCTTCCAAAAATACGGATCTACGCTGTTGTCAGTGCCGTTCCCGGGCTGTGAACACGAACCGTTCGGGTCAGACGCATATTGGGGATGTTCCATCGGGCAGTTAACCACCAACCTTCACCACCAGGTGGGCACGTGCAAGATGGGACCGGCTTCAGACCCGGACGCCGTGGTCGATCCAAAGTTAAGGGTGCTCGGCGTTAAAGGGCTCAGGGTAGTGGACGCGTCTATCATACCACTCATACCGGGCGGTCATACCAACGCGATAACATTCATGATCGGTGAGAAAGCGGCCGACATGATCAAGGAAAACTGGATCAAATGATTTAACCGATTGTGTTGCGCTACGGTGAATGTCATATAATATATACTACGGTAGGTTCTATTCATAATATTGAAATAATTTGTCGTTGTTTCTGAAATATCTAAATTATATAGAAAAAAAAATTAATATTTTTTACTCGTTATGCGATATATACGGTGTTTTGTGTAGTTTTCACCACCATCATCTTATGTGAAATAATTTATGTTTCAGGTGTGAACGAGGAATTTGATGATAAATCAGTAATTTATTTTTATGAAGATCCTACATCATATCACCCATAATATAATACTGGAAAATGTAATCGTTTTGTGGAGCAGATTTTTCCATCATCGATACTTCCTATCCATACATCGATACTAATGCATAATACACGGTTGCACACATTTCGATACCAATGAACAATAGTGCTCAAGATAGCATACGCTGTAAACTATACGTCATGTAAATAAGAACATTATAATGATAATATTATCTAGTCAAAAAGTTGTACAATTTTGCTTCCATTTTTTTTTTTTTTTTTAATTACCTATCTACATTTAGTTTATTAATATCGATTATCATGGTTATTATGTATAAATACTATTATATATATTTAACTATATGATATAATAATTATCATTTAAAATAATATATTTTATTGTTATGTTTTACTTTACTTAAAATCAAAAAAATACAATGTACATATCTTGTTTTTAAAAAAGTATCAAAGAATACTTTAAGTGTAAATAATACATAGTTTAATATTATTTTTATAGCTGTTTTTCTTAATAATATTCCTTTTTTCTACTATACTAGTTATCAGTTATGGAATATTGTTAATTATATAAACTTTTTTATTTTATGAATAAATATATTTGGCAATACTATGTTATAATATTATAGTAGGTTAATGCTGATTAATATTAAGTACGAATATTTAGTGGTGTCTCCATTCAGATTTTTTATAAATTTACATTTGTCTAAAAAAATAGACTATTTTTAACTTCAAACATTCCTCAGTGATATAATATTTAAATATATAGCTGAAACCATATAAAAATATTCAAAAGTAATATTTTACACAGTGATTCACAACGCAAACTTTACATATTATTATTTTAATTTAACGTGATATTGATTAGTAGTCATGTTTTCTAGTAGGTTATTTTAAATTTTATTCTTGTTTTTGAATCGAATATTCAAACTAAATAGATATTAAAGTATTAAAAGAGAAGCATTAATAAGAAAAACTATACATCATACGTAATATTTATACAGTCTTACAACTGCTCAGTTAAAAATGTTGTATGACGTAGTATTAACGTGGTATATTAAAAGTGTTTTGATGTTTAAATCGTGTTACAATATATATTATCGTCGTTGAAGTTTAAACACTTATTCATTTTACACCCAATATTATATCAAATATTTGAAACCCGTCAATTTATGTTGAATTTTTGGTAAGTATTATATTCAATTGAACTATTTTATTAAACAAATATATACTTATACATAAATATAAAATTTATATTTTATATGTGTTTATTAATTTATTTTTAAATACGAAAATCATTCTTAGATTTTGTGCTTATCATTGAAAAATGTATTGATTTTACAAAGATGGGAGTATTTTTGTTTTGTATAATATATATATTTAATAAAATATACACGATTGGTTGTTGAAAAAATAATAATTACATCTTCAATTTTGAGTTGATTTATGATAGTTAATTGGATCTAGTTTATATTTTGATGAGGTCAAAATAAAAAAAATCTTAGTAATTTTCAAAATATTTACTGGGAAAAACAAAAAATAAATAAATAAAAATTAGAATTAAACGTAGAAAAACCAGAATTTGACAAAATTGATAATTGTTTTTTATTGTATTTAATAATCAAATTATGCAAACTTATTAATCATGTTTGGAAATGTAAATATATTTATTCACTATTAAACAAAAATATATAAAATTACGATATTGAGTGATTCTTTTATCATAAAACACTCATTATTTTAAAAAGTTTTCATGTTTTCAAAAACATTTTTTTACATAGTTTCAAGTTGTTAAAAAAACAACGTTTTTATTAAAAAATTATATTTGTTAAGTTTTTTACTTTTTTGAATGACAACATAGTTTTCATTTCATATTCCAAAGTAAAATAATTTTCTGAGTATTTTTATACATAAAAATGAAATTTAGGGCGAGTAGTTTACTAGTTTATGGGTTATAAGTATTTAAAGTTTATAGATGCGCGGAGTGGAGTGGTACGGGGATACCCCGCAATTATATGTGGGTACTCACATAATTTGTAAAGATCATTTTCGACATGTATAACGACCGCTAATAAATTACGCGGAGCTCCGCGAGCACGATCTACATCTGGTATATATACTCTGACGGTTGAACCTATTTCGAGTGGATCAAATCGAGATGGTGATGACTTTAACATATTTTCCGCTTGTTTTTACAAATATGAGACTGATTTTTTTCGTTCATTCATTATTTTGTTTTGACACTCGTTAACTAAAATATTTTAAATGTTTTTAATTGTATTTAACGAGAAAAATTATATAAAAAAATCAAACCAAGTTTTGCTTCATCTTTAATAAAATTTTTACGATATTCATCACTTAGACTTGAAATATTTTCAGTGTTTTCATCACTATTTTATATCCTCCTCAGTACACAAACTTTCAATTTCATTTGTTGGAATACCAATTGAGGCTAATCCTACTCTTGTAAGACATCCGAACATCGCTTCATACGGTGATCTACCAATACCTATATAATAATAATAATACATAATAATATATTTAATATTAATATAGTAAAAATTATAGGTATGCAAACTACCATGTACAGAAAAACAAAATTTAAACTTGATTTAAGTATAAATAGGTTAAGTTAATTATAATATAAATTAGTGCCTGAATGGAAAGCGCGATTTTTCTGAAATTGAATAAATTTCAAGCCATTTTGCCAGTCCTTTATATTATTTTGTGCCATCCGAGTGGCAAGCATGTCTTCTACATTTCTGTTTGCCCTTTCTATGGAACCTTGACTTTGGCTATGCCGAGGTTTTCCGTGGACGATTTTAACGTCACTCCACATTAAATGTAATTCAGTTATTATTGAGTTCACAAATTCACGCACATTATCCGAATGTAATATAACCGGAGCTCCAAATGTTGTGTAAATGTCGAATAGGTTGTGAGCAATTTCTTCCGCGCGTTTGCTTATCAAAGGTTTTAACACAACAAATTTTGTAAGATGATCATGATAATTCATTATGAAACAGAAATTATTAATACACTGTAATTGCATATCAATCAAATCGATATGTGCTCGAGAGTTAAAGACATTATGTAAAATTGGTTTTGAAATCAGTCCTCTTTTCGGATTGGATGATTTTTTTTGACAGTATACGCAAAGACTTAAATGTACCATTTTTGTTTCATTTGTAATATTACAATATTTCATTTTAAGCTCAGCGCTCATTCGATTTCTTCCACCGTGGCCAATTGCGGAATGAGTCGAATGAAGAATACCAAATAATTCATCGTTTGTCACATAGTATAGTACGGTATCATTAATTACAGGTTTGATGAGTTTATCTTTTCCATTCATAGTTAAAATATCGAATTTACGTACTATTCTATAATCTTTTATTGTCTTCTTCATACCAATTGTATTTAAAGCCAACTTTGATGTTTTTAATTTCAAACGACAGTCGTATTCATATGAACTTAAAAATACTTTGTTGTCATCACGTTTTTGTGTAATTATAGAAGATATAATATCATCAAATTTTTTCTTCATAACGTTTTCATCCATTTTTAAATATTAAATAAAATAAAATATTTCCTTTAAAAAAAAAAAAAAGAAAAAATGTATATATAAGTTATTAATACGAAAAAACAATACGCTAAACAACATATACGCCAAATGACAATTACGATAGTGTCTTCAACACAGACTAGTGTAATTTATTCTTATACCTACTTCATTTATACAATTAATTATATTGGTTTTTCTAATTATAAGATAAAACTTCATACTGGACTTGATTATCGATTACTTATACCTTTAATCTTTAGGTAATGATTATCAGATATCTTGCGCAAAAACATATTTTTAGATACTAGAAATCTACCTAATCTAACACTGTACAGCAGAAAAACATAAAAGTTGTGTTATAGTCGAATTTTAGTAGGTATTATACACAATATTTACCAATTTGTTTGGTAAATATCGCAATTAACCGGTGAATATCGAAAATCTCCATTTTGTATATATGTTTACGATAATTCCCGGTTAATTACGTAATTTTCATGTACATAATTTACCGTAACATATATAACGTATAATATTGTTTAACTTTAATGCATTCCCATGATTAAAATATAAAGCGAATATAGTTTACAGATACAGAATTCATCATCAAAAATGTTTGGATTAAAAAAAATTCTGATTTGTATCTTATTCTACGGCGTGAATTTCCGTGAGTATTATATTTGTATATTTTATTATACTTCATTAAAAACGTAGTGAAAAATAGCCACATCGTTAACATTTCTAAAGATGTTCTTAATGTTAAATGTATTTCAAATACGAAAAATAATTGCCATATAAATATTCTAATGAAAATTTATTAACTTGATATTTTATACTATTGCTTATAGTATACTAAATATTAAGCAATTTTTTAATTTCGCCGAACGACGGAAACATAGAATATTAGCATATCATTTATAGATTAGTACCGTTTGGAATAGTCTGAATAGATTCGTGATAAAAATATAGCTAAAAATGAATCTAAATATTTTTATTAGCAATGATAAAATGTTTTTATTCACTACAATCAACATTTATTAAAGTACGACATAATTGTCAAGGTTTGAAGAAAATTGTAATTTTTCATTTAAATATCCATTCTTATTAAAATATAAATTAATAATCTTTTAATAAAAGCTATCTTTACGTATTTTCGATATTTTTGAATTCATCTGTAAGAAAAACTTATAAGGAGCAATGTATTAAAATTTTAAACTTTTATCAACATTCTAATACACACACACATATATATATATGTGTGTATGTATTTGAAAAAGTTTCAAATTGCAATCATTATTCATTTCAGAATAATTAAAACTATAAACAAAATATATTTAAACGTAAACTATAGCTTTTGCAACATAAATGTATTCTAACGTTATCACACTAGAGCCTAGAAACCACCCTCGTCAAAGTTCTGAGAATATTTTCTTCTTTAAAACGTGATGATTAATACAGAAGAAAATTATATTCTTAGTAGATAAAATAATAGAAGAAAACTAAAGATTCATGTATTATTATTATTATTATTATTCATTTTTCTTACCATAATATATTATAATTATACCTATAATAATCATACCTACAACATACTTTATACTTCAATAGTTCAATTTAAAATTGCAGTTGAAGCACGATCCAAAATACGATTCAACAATGAGCTTAACATGGATACCAAGTTTATTCAAATAAATAGTAAGACAATCAATTAGTTGAAAATATATATTGTTTACTAAAAAATATAACTATTAATATACCTATTGGCAACTTTATTTTTAGGAAATTCACCACCCTCCGCATCAGTATGAAACAGAATAAAATATACAAAAATACATTTATTTAATATTGTGTGATTAAGACAAAATGAATATGTTTACCGCCGAAGAAACACACTTATCACTGGTTATTTTATAACAACTTAGCACTCTATGATGGATAATATTAAAGAAAAACAAATGATCTTGAACGATATACCTAAACAAATATAAGTTAAATACAGAGAATATTAATATTTTTAAGTTATAACGTATTGTTTAAAATAAAATATAACTGCAACTCTCTACGATTTTATTTTATTGATTAACTAGCTGAACTAGAAACGTTTTGCTATTACTATATTTCAGTCTACATATAATATACATATAAATTATACTTTATATATACTATGTAGAATTTAGGTATTATATATTAATTTATTATACTATCTTAATAACCTGGCTTCACTCGTGTACAGTTTTCCACCAAATACCGGTTAGGAAATTTTTTCTATTTTTACTCATTTTGACCTTCTTAGGTTAAATTCACATTAAAAGCTTATAGATCAATAAAATAAAAAGAATCCTAAATAGTATTGAAAGTTGGTAGCATAAAGATTATTAATTGTCTATAATAATGCACTTTGCTGATAACAACCAAGTTTTTTATTTAAACGGCTGGTCTTTATGATCGGTTACTTTACTTCAAATATCTCTGGTTAAACCTAACATTTTGAAGAAAACCAATAAGCTATTCAAGTGTGAAAGTCTTATTCTAATTACTTCAATGGTTTTGGAAGAGAAAATTTACAGTTTACAATGTAAAGGTAAGTACAATTTATAAGTAATTCAGTTGAGATAGGTGATAGATTATATAGGTGGGATAGATAGTCTAAATCAGTGCTTCTCAAACTAATAGCAGCAAATATATTACCAGAAGGTAATAACATTTATTTTATTAAAATTATTTTTGACTCAAATTTATATGAAGCCTATTTAGTTATTAAATAACCGAACATATGATTAATCATATTCAATAAAGTCTAATGTTAGATAACCGTTATTTAATAATATAAACCCAAAGCTATTAAAACAAAACGCAGTCGTGTTTCTTTTTTCAATATCGTACGTTTTGCGCTATCTTAAATATTATTTAAAAATAACAATGGAAAAGTAGTTGTAAGGAAATATAGAAACAGATACTTCTATTTAAAAAAAGCTACATAGCTTACATAAATATATTTTGTGCAATATAATTTTTACATTTTATTATTCATACACAAGCCGAACAAACTTTTCGCATACTGTCTTCAAAGGTTTTGCTTAACGTTTGGAAAATATCTGAAGTTACAATAAGCTAATTAATAATATTTAAGTTTATTAATTATTCATTTAAATCAACATAATTCATAAAAATATACAGAAATAAAAACTTCTAAAATTAAAAAAAAAAAAATGTATAAAGTTTTTATTTTTTCATATTTAAAGTAAATATCAATATTAGTAAATAAAATGAAACATCAACGCTTACCAAGAAAGAATTTGTTGTTCATATTGTGTTCGCGGAAGATTTTACTTTCTGCTGGACTTCCTGAAATTTTAATAATGTCAAATATTGTTAACTATGTTCTATCTAAATTCTTAAACGAAATGAAAGTGAAAATTTAACTTTATGATATAAAATATAAATATAGAGTATAATAAAGCTAATGGTTTTTATAATAATATAATATATTATAATTTTCTAAATAAAGTTTATTGTGAATAATAAATTAATACTATTAATTTTATACTTACCAAATACGCTTGCGCCATTCAAGCGAAACGCTAACATAACAATCATAAGTACTATAAAAAATGTTTTTCTTAACTGAATCATTATTGAGATTTTAAATATCTATAAAAATAAAAAGTCTTGTCATTACAAATTATATAATAATATTAACAGCATTATTTAATCATAAGGTATATTATTATTTATTAAGCTTGGGATGTAATATATTATGTATTTAAATATTTAATTATAACTGATTGTTTAAACTTATAGTTCCCCATAAATTTCATCCAAATTTGAACTTTAAATTTATATAAAAATAATTATATTCATATAGGTATTTTTTAAATTTTTAAATTCCATTATAAACTCCCTATGAAGAATATTGTTTTAAGTTTTAAAACTTTAGCTATACAAATTGAAGATTCAATACATTTTTACTATAAAATACTTGTAGTTTGTACATATTCGTGATTTTGATAAATTTTGTAAAAATTTAAACTAAAAAATAATATAAAAAAATATTGTATTTATACATTTTTAGTACTTTTATATAAATAAAAAAAAAAATAACTTATGTGGAATTTTGATAGATATTTCCAAGAAATTTGACCCAACAAAAAATTAGTAAAAAAAAAAATAGAAATTTTCTCATTGTCATTCATAGCTCAAAAAGTACCAAAATAACTTAAAATGAAAATTATACGATATATAGAAAATTATAATACAAACATTTAGTGAAATTTAGTGATTTTTAATAATTATTTGAATAAAAATGTAATTAAATAATTGTCAAACATAATTCTAATAGAATAGATTGCCAAAATTTGTTTACAGTATCATATCAAAATTCAAAAATTAAATTTTTTAGAACAACTAAATTATATAATATAAAAATTATAAATAACTAGATTAGTTTTCTGATTATTGCAACGGTGTGAGTGCATAACTCCTAGTTAATTGAAAAAATCAAGTATTTTTCTGAAATTACACGACTAGGTAGCAAACATAATATATTATATAATAAATTACATATCAATAATATTAATTTGGTATATAATAATAAAAATTAATATATTACCTGAAGCGCTCTCAAATATTACAACAGTTCGAAATATTATTTGTAACTAATAAATTCGAGTGCATAAAAAAATTATTTTGTTTAACACATTTTATGTATCATTTGACAAAATACACACTAGGACGTGTGTTACTGTGCAAATATAATAAAAATCCTGTACAATGTTAGTTTTTATTAAACAGGAACTGTGCATTTCATTTTGACTAAATATAATAGGAATTACAAAACATTATGTACCAGTTTCTTTGTCTTATACATCAACAAAAAAATTGTATTATTAATTAATGATTCAACTAACCAATTACCTACAATTTGGATTAAATCTTTTTTTTTAATAACAGAGTATTAACCGTTTTTAATTAAAAAAATATATATCTGCAATATATACGAACCAATTTTGCGTTATTTTGATGTTGACCGAATTGGATTCTCCACTTATTGTCGAAAACACAATATTATGTCTTGATCTAAATCTTTGAATCCAACCAGTGGAACAATTAAAATTGTGCTTATCAAGGCCTTCAGCTAATTCATTGGCCTTCTGTTGAAGAATTAGTCCATTTATTGGAATGCATAAATTTCTTTGATTTTTAAACCACCGTAGTAAAACCGTGTCTAAATCCATATGCATACAATTTCGAATTTTTTTAACTGATAATTTTTCGTTTTGAAACATTTGTTCTATTTTGTCTCGAGCTTTCTATATATTAGAAATTGTTAAGTGACCTACGCTTAATTCATTAGCTACGACGGAATTTTTTCACCCTTTTTTAAACGGAAAATTACATTTGCTTTTTTTTCAATTGTAAATTGCTTTCGTTTATTCATATTGCAAAGATTGAACACTCAAACACAATTTACAGTTTATCACAGGACGATTACGATCAAGTACATGAATATCGGAACACTGACGATAAATTTACAAAAAAACAATACAATTAGCTTTATCGGTTGTTACAAGACCTTCGATAAAATCAATAATGTCATTATAGATAAAACCTTTTTCCAATAAAATCAAAAATAACCGTCATAATATCCGTATAGTCACTATACAGACGTCATTATAATCTATACAAATTAGTACATACAATGTAGGAGTTTTGTCGGAATTTGCAATCTAAGGTCATTACAACCGGTGTAATTATAAACGGTTTCTACTGTATAATAATAATAATAACCAATAAGGATCCAATTAATAATATAAGTGTGAAGTGATAAATTCTAGGGCTCGGAAGTTGTTGTGTTTACGTTTTTTGTTTTTGAACTATTTGATTAGTGAGATAAACATCTTTTCCCAGACACTACCAAAATACATGATTATAATAGAAAAATTATTTCAATAATGTATTAATATTTTAAAATTTAATTAAATAAAAATGAATAATAATTATCAAACATTATTTATCGTACTACTGTTTTATTTAAAAAAAAAATGTATCTCCCTATGTCCTATAAATATTATCATTAAAGATCGAAGTAAATAGTATAATGTATTACATTTTTTTAATGATTTTAATGTATGAAAAATACATTATAGTCCGCTTATACCTTTAAAAACATGTACAAAATGTTTTCAAATAATATACAATAATAATTATAATATCGTAAACGAGAAGACTGCTTAAAAGAATTAAATTCACATAAAATAATTTGTATATATTCAATATTTTTCAATTCTTTAGAATAATGAAAATGCAATCTAACTATTTGAATATTTTGATATTACAAAGTGCTGATGTTTGTTCAAATAGACACAAATGTATAACAGCTTACAAAACATCATCCACTCTACTAACTAATCAAAACTAGTAGATAACAAATTGTTGTTTTCAGGATAATGTTTATCTAGAAGAAAAATACAAAAAAATAAAATAAAATATAAACAATTTGTTGTTTATTATTATTTTAAATAAATATTCAAATTCGATCGTTCCAATTTATCATATGGGTACTTTGTGTAATACTGTTATCACATTTATCAAAATAGGATGGAATTTTTCGACGGTATCATTATGTCTATTATAAATGGTGACTGTAAAAAAATTAATGGGTGTCCATTTTGTACAAATTGATCAAATTAACAAAAAAAAAAAAAACCAAACAAAGAAGAATCTCAAACACAAAGATCTCGCACACGTCGTCGCGTCATAAAATCCCCTGCGAGTCTATCGTGTACTAAATACTAACATAACACTCATAACAGCAACTCAACTTGCAAATTATATTTTCGATCCAATATCCGTTTCCCTGATTGAAATAAAAACTTAATTAAATCCTTCAATTTTTCTATTCACTGTTCTTGTAAATAAAATCACAATTAATTCACCGTAACTTTCTTCAACAACCATAACATTTCATTACAATTAATATTGTCATTATCTGTATTTGGTATATTTTATTTTATTTTTTTTTTGTTTTTCTTACCATTCGGTTATATAATATTTATACTGCTCAATGACTACATTTAATTTCTGATCAATATTTTGATATTATTTAATTTTAATTGTAACTGTAAATAAAATGTTTCCTTGGTTTGCTGCTCGTCCTCTGCTGACAACCCGCAAAGAGACTTTAACACTATATCTTTAATGTTAACTGGGGCAACCTAAATTTCATTTTTTTCAGTTTGGTTCAGTTAATAAATTTTAGAAGTTTGATTGACACACAACATCGTATTTTGTATAGTATAAAAAATTATTACAAAAAATATTAAGATAAATATTAAGCTTATATATCGATATATTGTTCACTTTATCGGTAAGATAATAGACTAACTCGGTTATAAGTCAAAATAAGATATTATACTCTGACAGTCCGACGCTTTATTATTGTATAGAAGTGCCAACATTTCCAACAAAAACTCTATAGTCTTTTTAATAAATAACTTTTAACATTATTTAATATTGACTGGTTTAAGGTTAACATTATCCGGGTAATGTTGATGTTTCATGATTTTAAACTAAACATTACAAATTAGCCAAAACGGATGGCTAATGTCGACATTATCCAAATGTTAACATTACCCGTAACATATATACTACCTAGAAACACATAATAATCACTAACCATAAAATCTGTTTCAATACGTGTATGTATACTGAATATTGAATTTAATTCTATACATATAACGGTATTTCCTAACTCATGAGCCGCGGACATATGGACATCGGGCAGCGTGAAACCGTGGACCATGTAATATTAACATTACTAACGTCTATATTTCTAGTTACATTATTTAATAATATTTCTGATTATAATGATATTTAATCAATAATAACTACACAATTAATGCATCGAGACATCTGATGTAGTTACTTCAAGTTTATTATTAATATCCGTTATATGTAATTTTTATCGTATTTTATCGAGAACAATCGTGTTATTTTTCTTAATTACTACCAATATCTTTTAATAAACCTAATTGAAAACATGTTTACACTTTTTTAAGGATCAATTCCCTAAAATTTAAGAGGAAATCCAATTAATCAATAATCTTCTCGAAGAACATAACTAAAAAAAATTTATATCAGCAAGCGAAGAAGATTTTTTGATTGAACAGTCGTGGTTAGACTAAAATCGTTTTTAAAACCACACCATTAGTTCCGTTATGGTTAAATATTTGGCAAGACTATTCAGCAATTTCTAAAATTGCTGGGTGAAACCTGATAGTTTTTCAACAAATTATCTGCGTGAACAAGCTATTTCAACTTTTATTTTATTTTTAATAAATATAGGAACAGATTAAATGTTAATATAGTGATTTAAGGCTAAAACTATCCAATTTGAATCAATATATTAACTCTCTCGTAAGAAACAAGCAATGTCAAAAATTGTATGTAATTGTTTAACTTGTGATAAGGTTCAATAAAGTTTTTTCTTGATAAACAATTTATATATAGGTATGCTATTAATGGGTCTCAAAGATTTTTTACAAAATTGGTGGTTCGCACAACTACAAAAACTTTGGGAACCACTGGTATAATATAATATTATACAACAATACTAACAAATAAATGTTTTTACGCAATTTATTGTATTGATCTACATTTTATTGAAATATTATAAAAAATGTATTTCAAAATTCTTACGCATGAACATACAAACTGGCATTGATAAGTAAGTAAATAAAAACAATTTATATTTATTTACACTGAATCGTGGTATAAACAAAATTCATTATATAGTACGTAAAATATTAATTACAACTATCTATACTCTTGAGTTCACTCAAACCAATCCTATTCTCGACTAAACATTCAACAAATATAAAATTTTAAATTATCATAAATCATTTGAGGTAAAAGTAGCTAAACATTTTTCATACTATTAATAACTTTATATTTTGTATGTAAGTATAAAATTTAATCATAATATAAAAGTATAACCTATAATAATTCAAATTTTATGAGACATATTAATGATCAAAGAAATAAACATTTAAACATTATATTATATATACAGTATCTCATGAGAATTTACTGATTGCGATATCTCCTGAAATAATAGAAATACCTATCATTATTTTGTGGTTTTTTGTTATAAGATTCATAAAAGCAAGAACTACAAGTATTTCATAATTTAATTTAATTATTTTAAAAAAATCGAAAATAGCCATTTAGTAGTTTATTTTTCCTGAAAATATTGACATTTGAATATTTTATTTTCATTAGTAACATGATTTTTAATATTTTTTCGAGTTTTAAGAAAAATGATGAACTATTTAATACCATATAAGTGCGAGTAGTATCAAACATGTAGTCGGCGCGAGCGGGTACATGCTCGTATTAATAACACAAAAATATTTTCAAAACTAAAAACAAGTATTAAAAATCAAGATGCAAATGAAAATAAAATGTTAATACGTCAAATTTTTCAGAAAAATAAACTCATAAAATAGTTATCTTCAATTTTTGAAAATATTAAATAAAAAATTTTATTTTTTTCACTTTTTACCATCATTAAATTAAATTAAAATATGAAATACTTGAAGTCCTTATCTCTGTGAATCTTTTAAAGAGGACCACAATTATGATATCACTATAATTTCAGGAGATATCGCAAGGGTAAATCCTCACCACAGACATTGTATATTTATATTTTTTTTTAAATCAATTTACATTCTGTTCAAAAACATGACAATAAGCAAATATGAAAGTTTACGATAATTATAATATAACGAATAGCCAGATGAGGAAATAAATATATTGTAATTTAAAAATTGGAATTGAAATTCTAATTAGGTAATAAATATGTTCATGATATTTGTATGCAATATAAATGATAACATTTTACTAAGCTAAACTATGGTTATTATTTAGAAATGTTTTGCATAAATACAAGAAATATAATAATTTGATATTGATTTACTTAATTATTTTTAATTACTGAAGTTATTAAATGAATATATCAAACAGTTAGTTGTCTATTAAATCGATGATTTATGATAGGATTTTTCAAAGTCAAATTCTTCTTATTGGTTGTATAAAGTCATAAAAAAATTAATATTTTATTTGTTTTATAGAAACCAATAATCGCAATAATGATTGGATTTAAGAAAATATGGCTTTACGTTGTTTTCGTAATAGCGATGTTTGTGACTTCTTCGTATGGTATGAATATATTAAGTATAGTTACATTATTTTACCGATGAATAAGAAACTGAATTATCAGGCTTCCCATTTTTCTTTGTGAAAAAAAATAAGACTATTTCGGTATAACTTAAATCTATATACATCGTATATAAGAAATTTAAAAATTTAAAAACGCAAACTTAATTAATAGGTAATTAAAATGATTTGAAGCATTATATGATATACTGTACTAATAAACATAATTTTAAAAACACTTTCTCATAATCTAAATATAAAATTTATTTTATCAATTTTATACCTTCTAATACTTTCAAAAGCCAAAAATCTCAACATTTTCAGAAGCCAGTAGGGACGACTTTGAAAGTCAATATACCAATGGTAAGCAAAATTATTTTATACTGCAGTGTACTATTAGCTTTATGCATATTTTATTATGACTTTTATAGAGTAATAAATATAAGTTCCAGTTTTTTAGTTCACACTGTTCTACTGTTCTATTATTTAAAATAATAGTCCTAGCTTAAGATATTGTATTGATTAATAGTAATAAATAGTTATAAGCAGATAATATAATTTAGTGGAAAAAAAAAATAAAACTTAATTCAATATTTTGATATAGTTACTTATTAATAATAAGTAATAACTTATTATTTATCTTAATATTGATACGTAGTACGTAAAATAAATTATTTTAATAACAATTTCAAAGAATTTAACATTAAGCATACTTAATGAAATAAGTTTGCACATTATCTCCACTTTGAATTGTTTTTCTTAAACAATTATATATAAAATTTAAATGTATTTAACAGCTATTCGTTCAACACCTATTGTACAGCATAGCGTTACCTACTTGCACGTCATTTTATATTGTGTTTAAAATTAATTGTTTTTAGATTCTCAAACGGTTGTAGAATTCGCGGAGGATATTACCTTACAAAATTCAGCAACTACATCAGGATTTACAATAGAATAAAGTAAAATTGAATATTTTCTATTTAAATATACAGTATGTCTTCATAAAAGACCTATTTAATACTTGCATATTATATGTTTACAGGCACTTGAAAATTTTCAATTCATTATGAAAAATCAAATATATGATTATAATAGAAAAATTATTTCAATAATGTATTAATATTTTAAAATTTAATTAAATAAAAATGAATAATAATTATCAAACATTATTTATCGTACTACTGTTTTATTTAAAAAAAAAATGTATCTCCCTATGTCCTATAAATATTATCATTAAAGATCGAAGTAAATAGTATAATGTATTACATTTTTTTAATGATTTTAATGTATGAAAAATACGTTATAGTCCGTTTATACCTTTAAAAACATGTACAAAATATTTTCAAATAATATACAATAATAATTAAAATATCGTAAACGAGAAGACTGCTTAAAAGAATTAAATTCACATAAAATAATTTGTATATATTCAATATTTTTCAATTCTTTAGAATAATGAAAATGCAATCTAACTATTTGAATATTTTGATATTACAAAGTGCTGATGTTTGTTCAAATAGACACAAATGTATAACAGCTTACAAAACATCACCCACTCCACTAACTAACCAAAACTAGTAGATAACAAATTGTTGTTTTCAGGATAATGTTTATCTAGAAGAAAAATACAAAAAAATAAAATAAAATATAAACAATTTGTTGTTTATTATTATTTTAAATAAATATTCAAATTCGATCGTTCCAATTTATCATATGGGTACTTTATGTATTACTGTTGTCACATTTATCACAATAGTCGTTGAGGTGTAATGGTATTAACCCTGAAAGCCAATAAAAAATTATACAATAATTTGTATTATGAAAAATAATTATATAAATATTATTAATATTAAATAATATTGTTTATATTTAATATTCGCATTATAATGGCGGATTTATATGCAAGCACTATAGACACAAGTATAGAGCTTAGATATCAGATATATTATATAGGCTTCTATATAGGGCCTACAGCGACAAATTATTTAAGGTTATACAATATACATATAGATTTTACGGCTATACATACACTGAACTAAATACATGATACATGTATTTAGTTCAGCGTAAACATAATTTTTAAAATTTATAATTTTAATATTCAAAACACATCTTTGAATTCTTTATAAATATAATTGAGTTAGCTGAGAAATTACAAAAAATATACCCAAATGATTTTTTATTCAGCACTTACATACTAACTGAATTTATTCCTCACGATTTACATTAAAGCAACAAATTACATTAGAAATAATATTTAAAAATTAAACTTAAATATTACTAAACTTCTATTATTATTATTGTGTACACGAATAAATAATATAAATAATAATCAATCAACAACCTAAACTGTTATAAACTGTAAAAAAATATATTATACATCACTGTTATTGGATAGATAATTATATTTATCATTTTTTTAAACTTATCATATATGAATTTATTTAATTAAAAAAGTTAGGATACATTATTATATAGTTACCTATATTTCATCATTATTAATCACAACTAAACACAATATTTTAGGATACATATAATTTCATTTTTTATTTATTGTTTTCTTTAAACTCATTTTTTGAATGTGCAATTATCAATTCATTACTAGTAATTAGTATAAATTATTATCATTTATACTCGTACATATCTTAAAAAATTCATAATTGACATATTTTTTACTATAACGTAAATATTTTAGATTTTTATTCATCGTTTGTTTATTATGTAAATTAATAATTGAGTTTAAAAAACTTATTCAACTCGTATCTATTTTTTGGTATAGGTATCTGACTTGAGAATTCTTTCAATATATTCATACAGAATATTATGAATTTAAATGATATATAATTCTAAGATACCAACAAATAAATGTTTCAAATAATATGTATTTATATTGGTTATTGAATTTATCAACATTGTAATAATATAAAAGAATTTTTACAGAAACTAAGCGCATAAATATACAAAATACAAACTAAAATCATTAATTTATTAAATACAAACAATTCATATTTACACAGAACTTAGTTATTTAAATTTTTAAAAATAATAATAATAAGAGTATAAAAGTATGGTAGTGGGTACGTAAAATTGTAATTGAGTTTGTCTATACTCTTGTATTCACTTCTTAAAAATATATATCCGTATATATTATATTCAAATAAATATACAAGGTAAAAAATATACAAAAGAATTTTTTATATGATTAATAGTTGTTTTATATCTGTGTGTACCTATTATAAAAAATAATTGTAATAAATAAGATGTATTTTCCGTAGTATTTCAGGTTTTACTACAAGATAAATCACAATTGAATTGAAAATATTAAATTTTAATATTTATATTATTATTTAATTAAAAAATTTAAAATTACATTCACAAACCTTATAAATATGATCAAAATATCTGTATACATGATAACTTTTTAATACATTAGTTGCTTAGTTGTAAATTACATGATGGTATTTTTTCAAAGCATTTTTGTATAAATTGTTTGTATTGATTCTTAAAACAAAATAATTTTTGTATTTGTTTTATAGAAACCAGTAATCGCAATAATGATTGAATCCAAGAAAACATGGCTTTACGTTCTTTTCGTAATGGCAATAATATTGGTTTCTTCGTCATATGGTATGAGTTTCTTAAGTGAATATTGTCAGCATTTGTACATAATTTTCACAATAAAAATTACAATTTTGTTTTTTCCATAACTAACCCAGGAAACATGATTTTTCGTTTGTCTTTTGAAAAACAATTAACACTATCTCGGTATAAATTAAATCATTTTAGTATAAATGTACTGATTATTGTTTGGGAATTTTGACCAGACTTACGATCTATTTATTCAAGTCGGGTCACTGGGGCAGTTGGACAAGATAACTCCATTTCAATACCGGTTAGTCTGGTTGGCATGGTAGATCACACACACAACACACTACCTACTCACAATACGATAGAAATAGGTTGGTCCCAGGTTATAAAGGTTTCTATAAAATAAGTTAAGCAATTCCAATCAAGCATTGCACATTGTGTTGCATCAATAATATGAAGTCTACTGATAGGTATTTAATAATCCAAATAATTATTGTATCATATATTATATTATGAATACCAATAAACGAAATTAAAAAAAAAATTGATTTAAATCTATGTATAAAATCTATTAATCTATTTTACACCTTTAAATACTATGTTAAACGCTAATTTTAAATTTTCAGGAGCTCATATTTCGATGAATATGGTCACCAAATATGCCAACGGTAAGCAAGTTCATTTATATTGCGTATAATTAACTTTATAAATATTTAATTCTGACTTTCATGGTGTAGCATTATTGTAAACATTTTTATCTCCATTAATTATGGATATAACAGTGAACATTATTCTATTGTTCCAAATGAGAGTTCTAGTTTAAGATATTGTAATGGTTAATAGTTATAGATATATAATACAAATATATTGAGTAAATAATTGCAGAAATTGATAACACCATTAATTTTAAAATATATTTTAATTATCCAGTTGTATTGCAAGACTTAATGCTATTGTTTTTATATTTTAGAACTAATATCGTTAAGGAAAAAAATGAAAAACACAATTATTACGCATTTTAACATAGTTTTTATTCATTATTACGATATAATTTGCAGATGTAATACAATGAAACATTAAATCATTATATCACGCATCATCAATCATTATTCATCATATGCATATACATTGTACTCTAGATTCTTCTATGATTCTTATTAAAATAAAAATGTTCTATAACTATTATATTTATAAATTACAATTTTTTCAGAATTTCAACTCAATGACAAAACTATATTAAATATCTCAACGCCTATATAAATATTTACAAAATAATAATACGGTTTAATAAAGTAATCTATTTAGATGAATGTAATAAAAAATTTAATTGAATGTTTACATAAAATATGTTTACAGGTATTCAACAATTTACAAATGATTTTAAAAATTACAAATCAACGACTGTATAATGTAGAAGTTAATTTGACACTACAATATTGATTTTATGTAATTTATGATTATAAAAAATAACAACTAATCCAACAATAAAATTGAATTATCATTATCATGCAATATTTATCGCATTATTATTATTATTATATTTAATCAATTTATGTTCCTATTCCTATACACTAACACTAAAGTTTGAATTAAAATTTAATAGTTCTTTAATCCTATTTTATTGTATGGAAAAAATATTAATATTTATAATCCACTTATCATGTGAACAAAAAATAAAATACAAAAATAATAAGATATTAATAATAAAATAATAATAACATTTTTATAAAAAAATAAATAATTCTAATATAAAATAAATGATAGACGATTATTTTAATATTGTGATATTAAGTTCTGTTATTGTTCAAATACACACAAATGCCAAACATAACACATTTCAAAAAATATCGAATCAACTATCATATTGTTGTTTGCAAACAAAATATGTAAGTAAATCCAGAAGAAAAATACTAAAACCAAAAAAATAAAACATATAGATGAATATTATTATTTAATATTTTTCAAAATATTCAAGATCAAATGTTTCAGCGTTGATATTTTATAAAATACCTACTGATTACTGTTATATATATATATATTAATATTTTAATTTTCTTAACTGTTAATAAACATAACAATATTGTTATAGAAATTAGAAACAATTAATAAATATTATAGTATATTGTACATTTTTAAAATTATAACGATTCACCATTCTTTTTTACATTCTTGATAACTGATTTAAACATCTTTGAATAAATGACTTATTATAGCTTTAACTATGAATTTTTAATATAACTAAAAATATTTATTTACCTTGATTTTTCAGGCTTTTGTGATAATCTTTCAGAAGTACCTTGTAGATTTTCGATAAACCAATCTTATCAACAATTATGTTTCTGTTGTTCATAAAAACCTTCTCATAAATGTTTTTTTTTATATAATATAAAACATTTATTGGTGGATTGGATAAATTATTTTTTCTACTACATACTCATTAATTATTGTATTATTGTAGTATAATATTATAATATGTATCTACCAACATAAAAATAAAGTTAGGTAACCGCTATGCTCATATCGAATATGAACTGAAATATATGTTTTTCAAGTTCAAATAAAGATTAACAAAATAACATTATGAAAACTCACAGAAAATCTCATGTTTCTAAGATAAATACTATTTTTGAATAAAAACAAAAAACTTGAGTAATTTAATTAATCGAGAAGGTGTTATACGATTGAGAACGTTTAATTTTTTTAGTAACACGATTGAGAACAATTGTTGGCAAATCAAAAAAAAATTATATTTAACCAATAAGAACCATTTTTAATCATGTTCTACCCAATCGAAAAATCATTATTTTTAATGTGATTTCGTCAAAATGTTAACTTCATTCAAACACTCATAATAAATAATCAAGAATACTCTCAACATGATTAATAATGTTTGTAAGAAAAATGTATGAAGAATTGAAGAACCTCCAATTAAATGCTTAATTAGTCAATTAACCTTAGAAAAAAGTATTAACTAAATCCAATATACTATTAATAACCTATATACCTCCCCCTCCCAAAAAAACAAGTACTATGTTTCAAAAATAGCTAGTAAGAGAGTTAAAATCAAATCATTTTTTTTAGTTTAAATCATATACATGTGAATGTGAATACATGTATAAAAATACACAAAATATTAAGGGTTTGTATACAACATATCCTTTGCTCCAAGCAAAATTTTAAATATAAAGTTAAATTTTCTTGACTATTACCATTAGTGCATTTTTTATTCAATAATAAAGAAAATTGACATATCATCTATAAAATTTTCACGTTCTATGTTTTTAATCGATGATCTTAAGTACTGTATTCAATAATATTGATAACATTTTATTACAAATGTTTAATAATTTTTAAAATTTTTAAATTTGTTGATCTATCCTATAAATCTATTTTAACTTTTGAAGGGGTTTTAATGATATAAAAAGTGTCCTGTGAGGATTTACCCATTGTA
Organism: Rhopalosiphum maidis; assembly: GCF_003676215.2. NCBI lineage: Eukaryota > Metazoa > Arthropoda > Insecta > Hemiptera > Aphididae > Rhopalosiphum > Rhopalosiphum maidis. The sequence goes on along the minus strand of NC_040878.1, from coordinate 93,247,609 downwards.
ATATCACCTAATATAATGAAAATATTATAATTCTGTTGTTTTTTATAAGACTCAAAGGAGCCATGACTACAAGTATTTTATATTTTAATTTAATTTTAATGTAGTTTTTTTTTAATAGTTTATTTTTAATTAATTAGTTTATATAATTTAGTTTATTTCTCTGAAAATGTTGACGTTTTAACGTTTTATTAATAATTAAATAAAATTATGAGTCATAAAAAAAACAGAATTACGATATCTTTATTATTTCTGGAGATATGACAATAGATAAATCCTCACGAAACACTGTACTTTGCAATTTCCAGGAGATATTTAATGTAACTACATCCTATAACTAAAATGATTTTTGTTGTCTAAAATAAAAAAACTCAAAAATATCAAATTATTTACATCATGTATAGGCTGTTTACATGTATAAACATTAATCATGGAGCTATTGTTTTTAAATTCCTACTGTTCCGATTATTGACTAACTCTTTTAATTATTAGACTTCCATTTTTCTTCCAACTGTAGCTGAATTATAATCGATAATTCCTATTCAAAATATAAAAAAACACACCTTATAGTTATAACTTATAAGTAACATAATAGTATAGCCATATAAGTACTTATTAACTATGAATATTATATTATATTAAGTTTATAAATTATTTAAGCATAACACGTTATTCTTAATTTAATTTATTTTTTATGACCATATAATTATATACAACAATTTACTCGTATACTCGTTTAAAAAAAAATTCAAATTTATAGATGCATAGTATTGATTTCAAATATCGAATTCCGCTAATACAAAGTCAATGTTAAACTTTGTAAATGAATAACCATTAACTTCTCATAATCCTTGTTTAATAATAAATTTATGTTTCTAATTCTAAATCTTTAATTTCACAAATATTAAGTATTTATAATTAATAATTTTTCTTCAAATAAAAGTAAATATATAAAAACTACGGAATAAACATTTTATCATTTTCTAATTTTTTACATCATAAGCTTAAAACAATCGCATTTGTTACAATTATGAGTGACAACTGACAAGCACCCTTAATAGTGTTTCACGGATTATAAAAAATGAATATTAATTTTTGAATCATTTCTGGTTTTTTGATTCACAAATTTTTACACGAGCTAATTTTTCTTAGATTTATAAAAATTCTGGTTAAATGTATTTGTAATGTGCCGTGCTGCTATGAGTTTTGTATAAAAGTGACACATAAAATATTAACAAATAACATATTTCGCTATGTAATTTTAATACCCACTGTATAAATAAGACAAACCTGTTCTAGTTACATACATTTTAATACGCGATATAAAATACAATGTATTTATGATATAAAATATAAGAAAAACATTTAACTTAAGAGTCGTGAAATTTTTGTTTAATGTTTGAAACACAAATCATGATTACAATTACAAATGTCTATTAATAATATTAGGAGATGAAATATTTTTGAAAATTGTATCATACATAGAAAATAATCATTTAAATATTTAGTAAATGTTTTAAGTATCTATAGTTATTCGTTTTCGATTTATAATAAAAAACAAAAATTGTTTAAAAAGAAATAGTTATTATATGGATGAATAGCCAATATCATAAACATTTTAACTTCAAACAATCATACAAAAATAAATGTCACTTTCCAATAAACTTTTTATTTTTTTTTTTATAAGTGGAAAAGCTTATGAGGAACCTTATACTAAAATTGCTATTCCCAGCAATAAATTTTTTGGCTTACCACCCATATAACAATAACTGTAATTACTTAATTTATATGTCAATGAAATAATACAAGTAATTTAATAATAATTAAAATAAATATAGACTATAATATCAAAATATTAAAATGCTGTATCGTAAGCATATCAAAAATTGCAATTACCATCGCGTTGTATCAACACTAAATAAATAAATTATTCCCAAATTCAATTTTTTATTTTTTATAATTAATTTAATTTGAAGCTTGAGCATATTTAAAATCTTAAAATCACATAATTTATTAATTTAAAACACTTTAATTATGTTTAATTTACTTATATATTTAAAAAAAAAAAAAACCATAACAATCTTCAAATCGTCCAAATGCTATTTAAAATAACGCTAAATATTTACAATAGTAATTATATTGTGCACGAACCATAATAATAATTTAAATTAAATTAAATAATATTATATTATAAATTATAATATCATGATATAATTAAATTTCATTTAATGCTATGAAATAATTTGGATTTTATAAGTTGTTGGATATTCTGATATCTTGGTATCCAGATACTTAGTATATTTATACTTTCAGTAATCTAATTATATGATCGAATTAAAATTACTTATGAATTACTTATGCAGAATCAAAAACGATTTTACAAATTATTATTTGACGAATATTAAAATGATGCCTAGATAATCATAATAATGCAATTAAATGATTTAATAGTTAAAAACTTTAAGAGCTGAAAAATCCAACTATTCAAATTCTCTAGATTATCCTAACAATTCAAATGATTCGATGTATCTTATTTATCTTGAATGTCTTAATAATCCTAAATTTTCAATAAATTTGAATGTGGACACTCGATATTAGACTCAGCTATTATTATTTTATTACATTTCAGTTTGATGTTGATCGCTGTCCAAAGTTATGGTCACGCTGGGAATGTTTTGGATCGTTGTCTTATGCGACGACGTATAATTGTCTTGGATCTGATTAGGTATGGTTGTGGGCTTAGTCGTAGCCGGTCTTCCACTATTGACATTTGGTATGGTATCGTTGTACTGATATTCGACACTGAAAACAGCGGGTACTGTCGACTGGCCACTACTGGTATACCCACTACTCGTTGAAGGCAACCACGATTGTGGTTGATAGTAATGATCATTCCGCGTTGCTTCCTCGTACGTTGGTGGTGGGGTCGGGCTGTTTGGATACGGGAGATCGGGAGTTTTTAAAACTTGTTGGTTGTTGTTGGAGTTCATTGTCGAGACTTCTCCCTAAAAAATAATAATATATTTAATATAAGCAAGTAAATAATATAAAAATTCGGAGAGCTCGATTTTGTGTTTAGTAGGTTTCGATAATATCTCGTCATCGAGTAAGTTACTATAATTGCAGAGAAGTATTTAAAGTTTTAACGCATTATGTATATCACCCTTACCTCCCCCCTTTAAAAACGTGACATTTATCTATTTAGATTTTAGATTATACATTCAAATCTTCTAGTTTCATTATCATAAAATAATTTTCTAATTTAGGAACATAAAAGAAATAAGTATATTTTTAAAATTTGCTTCTACAACTAATTTTTTAAAACCTACACTTCTTAGATTTATTATTTTTCGAGCCATTTAATATGCAATTATTCATATAATATTATAAAAATATCAAATCGTATCAACTTAAATTCAAAACAATAAATGCAATAGTCAACTATATGATTATATTTTAAAATATTTAAATAATAACTAACTATAAATTATATACTTAAAATTAAATCAATAGGTAGCTACTTAATTTCGATTTTCAAGCAATAGTATTTACTGCTGAATTTATTATATCACTACAAATTATATTGTAATATTATAACATAGTTAATAATACGCCTAGATATGTTTTTGTGCGTTCAGAATTCAAAGACATATTTACAAATTTCAAACAATTTTATTTAAAAAGATGTGCTATAATGTATCTACTGTAACGCAAACAAAATTGAAATGTATAAAATATAACCATACGATAGCTGAATAATTTATATTATATTTTCGGTCTCCTTATTACTTTACTTAAATATAATCGAATGTATTCTATTTTATGTTTTTGCGATTGCATACTTTTAATTTCTTTTTACGTACGATCTTACTAATAAACCAATACTATTTGTTATACATTTTACGTCTCGACAAATGTCATATGGTTTAAATAAATAATTTCTCTTTGAATTAAAATACTAAATAAAATCGATTTTGCCCAAAAAAATGATTATGCATAAAATATTATTTTCCTATTTTTTTTTTTTTTATTATTTTTTTTTAAATCATGAAAACAAAAAAATCATAAATGCTTGAGATTGAAGCAATAATTATCAGCTTCAAAATAAAATGATAGACAAAAAACAAAATATACGCAATTCATTAAAAAACTAATTAATCATTATTTTATATTACACCAGCTAATAAACCTAAAAAACCACATTATGTTTTGAACTATTTCATACGAAATTTCGCTTAACAATTTACATGTACAGGGTCATTAGTTTAAATTTTTATGGATTGCCAAAATGCCTTTATTGGAAAGTCTCTACATTGAAGTACATACTAAAACTAAACCCACTAAATACCTATAACATTGACACTTATTGTAAAAATATTTTTTTTTATAGATTGTGTAATAAAAAATTAATGTTAAAAAAATACTATGGATTAGTTTTCTTAGTAATTTTAAATATTCATGTTTTTGCAGAATTTTAAATACTTGTGACATTTGGAATATTAGCATTTAAAAAACAAGCGTGAACACTTGTGTTCAAAATAAGACTATATTATGTTATATAAATCGTACGTATAATAAATGGTTGCTGCATACTATACCATTATATATTAAAAATTATAAACGCAAACTTATTAGTTATTACTAATAACAAAAATAATGAAAAGTGTAAATCAATTTTATTTCACTAATCAATATTATTTTAGTTAAGAACAAAATTTACAATAGACGCGAAGACCATGACGAGAAATTAAAATCACATTCGTGAATAATTGTACACATATAATTATTGTATGTGACAGCTATAAAAAGAAATAATTGTTCGAAAAACATTATAATTAAAAAACTAATTTAAAGGCTATTCAATTAATTTGCTATAACGATAATTTTCACATACCTACTAAAACACGCGATGATAACATAGTAACCGAATTTAACGAGTTCTATGTTCTAAATAAAATTAAAATAAGAAAAGTTTTAGAAATATAATCAAGAAACAATACTGTAGATATTTCCTCTATTATACTTATACCATAATGAAAGTACAAAGCACTAAGTTATCGGTATGTTAGGAGGGCTCTCCTAAGATACCTTACATTTTTAATAAATGATTTCGAGTTAACTTAATAATTCTTATATTATAAATGTAAAACATTATGTGGGGCCTTATCCCACTCTCCTAGCCCATACATTGTAGTTATACGAGTTTATACATAGCTTATACGTTTTACATAGTATGTTATTAGAATTTCTTGACCGAATATTCAATAATGGAGTGGTACGAAGATACCCCGCAAAATGTCGATTAACTTAACAATATTATATAAAATATGATAGACTTATTATAGACTTTTTTTTAACAATTTTTAGTATACTCGTGTACATCGATGGGCTCATTCTATATTTTGCATACCTATGGAAAATTCCTAGATAAATGCGTTTATTTATGAGTATGATACGACAATGTGATGTGTTATTACTTATTACATTTATAATGACTATTATTATACACGAGTGGATGTATAACCAAATCAATTGGATTCAATAAAATATACCTATACTATACCTATACCTATACTTTTACGCCATTAAATTAAACAGAAAAACTGGAAACAATTAATAAAGATAGTATTATATTGTAATAATATAGTGTTGTGTTATTTTAAACAGCAGTCTCATTATTATTATTATATAACGAGCATTTATTTTATTAGCCTCGTGTAGGTAAAATAAAAATTTTAATTATATACTCATATGTAATAATATTATAAGTATAATTCGTAAATGAACTCTGTGTTATTGTATATCTATATCATATATGTATAATATAGCTATATTAGCTATAATATGTATTGTACCTCCTAAATATCCCAAATGCCCATAGGAATTTAAATTTGGAATCAGCAATATGATCGTAAAATGCATCTAACCAATAAAATAAAATTACAATAATTTTGATTTCAAAAAAAAATTAAAAAAATACATATGAAATATCAAAATGACGATTGTGCTGATCAAATATGCTTTTGCAAACATAACTTGTGTAAACTTTCCGTATTCTGCAGTAGTTTCGCTGTAATGGTAAAGAACAAAATTTACAAACTATACATTACCAAAAAAACAACAATTCTTACGAAGAATTGTCAAAACATTCTACACAAACAATATTACCAACTTATGCACCAATTTTCTAAAAAAATAATAAACGACATAATATTTTAACATCAGTCTAAGGAAATCTGCAACAATATATGACGTTCGAAATTAGTACAATGTACATCAATAAATATTATTTACACTTGAAAGTTGAAAATATAAAACTATATACCTACGTACGCATTGACAAACCTACTCATCAGGGACTTACGCAGAAAAAACTTTCTTGGGAGAGGAGGTGTTTTTGAAAATCAGTTAATGAAAAGTAGAACTTTTTTTAATAAATAAACAAAAAAAATTTTATGAAAATTAGGTATACTTAAAATTCTTTTTTTTTAAATACAAACATTGATATAACAAAATTAACATTAAAATTGAATAAGTAAATAACCATAAAAAAACCCAAATATTTCGGGTGTTTGAACACCCAAAACACCCCCCTGTGTACATGCCTGCTACTCATATTCACTCGTATTTAAAACACCACAATGTTGCGTCGTTTTAACTATATTTGTGGAAAATTAAAAACCTAATAATAAAATGAATTTAAATAATTACTAATAAGAATTACTAATAATACAACAACAAAATCATAACTTTGATTTCTCAATAAATCGGATTGATCAAATATTTCAATAATCATGCAAGTGTAACCATATTTACATTTCAACAGCCTAACGTATTATATTTAATTTCAGACTAGTTATGTTTATTCTCTGATGTAAATTATTCGTATTATTAAATAGTTATGATACATAATTTTCTCCTATCTGATAAAATTGATATACTTGCAGTAGTATAGTACTATAACTACTATTGTATCGATAGCTTTTCTATCATATCTCACGGTTGCATGTATAATAATGTACCTAAATACTTACATAACTTGTATTCCTAAAAATGTACAAAATATTTTGTAAGTATGAGCATTTATATTAGGTATATAAATGTATGTATTTAAGTGTAATAACGCTGCAGTTTTAGTAAGTTTAAAAAGAAATATTATCATTTTTTTTTTTTTTTAATTTCAGTTCAATCAAACGGAAATTTGTTTTGAAAAATACGAGGAAAAGGGTTTAGGCAACAGTAAAGTCATCGATGTCAATTTTATATCGAACGTTGCACCTTTTTTTGGTGGTTAAGATTATTGAAGTGCATTAGAAAAAAATTTCCTCCAAAAATTAACTTTCATGATATCTATAGGCTCATAAATATATGAACTAGTTATAACTTATAATCAAAAACGTAAATACGATAATGTCTGATTATGACGCAATTTAATTTTTTTTACACCAATAAGTAAATTCTATGAACTATGAATCCAATATAGATATTACAGCCATGAATTTATGATATTCTTACACGAAATATTGTAAGAAGAAAGGTCTTTCGATAAAAAGATGTATATCTAGCTTAAATTTTTAATTTATTAGACGATACTGTGCTTAGGCATATATTATAATTGATAATGATTTTTCAGTGCGGAATGGGACAATAAAATGTGCCACGGTCTTTTTTTTTTCTTTTTTTAATATTTTTTACAATGTTTTCTAAAAATGTTTAAAAGATATGCATTTATTTACCTAGTTCAAAACAAATTATAAAATTCTGTAGTATAATATTTTGAGAAGTGGGAAAGATGTGAGGTTTCAATGTGCAATTAGCCAATGGAAAAATCAAAAATCTGATGAATTCTTACTCTTCTAAAAAAATGGCCAATGATCTATCCCCTAGCCTCTAAAGCATAATGACTAACTGCTGACTACGGTACTGGAGCGAATTAAATACATATATATATATAAATATTACGATATAACGTATATAATATATTGTCTTATCATATGTGCTGCACACAATACAGTGTGTAGTCCGCGATAAACAAAAACAAGCAACGACCTATCGCATAGGCGCAGTATATTATGTGTTGTACCTACATGATGAATACCCTTGAAATACTTTGCATAATATTACGTACAGTTTAGCCAGTTTACTGTGTACGGTGTTGGCCAGAGTTGACACACACTACGATGTTATAACACGTATACCCGTGTTTAATCATACTCACGGCTTGATTCGAAGCAATTACGTTGGTGCTAAACTTCAGAACGAGAACGGTCGTGTAGTAGACGGCCGGCAACAGCACTAACGTGACGATGATCAGCGGCACGACGTGTACTGAAAACTTGGAGAAATGAAACACCGATAACAGAACTAGCAGAACGATTATGAATGCGATTATGTATTTCTTCAGGTGGTTAATCACAGACAGCAATTCGTCGATGTTACCGCGATAAACTGCGTCAACCATGGCAGCGGTTCTATAAAAGACAAAAATTACATACACGATAATATATTATATTATATTTAAACACAATGATATTCTATTTTATATACTGCAGGTACGGTGGATAAAATAGATCGATACAATTTGTTTCAATAAAAAATAATTTGACGCCCACGTAGTATGCCGATTTAATATTTACTGTACCTGCCTATATAAGTATTATTATAACATATATTAAGTATATAAATAATATTTTAATTTTAATGAAACAAAATATTGTGCTACTTGTGCGAAAATTGCCAAGTTTTATCAACCAAATATAAATCATTTTTTACATCATATTAGTTATAATTTTAATACGTTTACTTTCTTTTATTATTATTATTATTATTCAATTGGCTATATAGAATGTTATCGAAAGCGGCGCGCCCATATACGACTCGTATTGTCTTATATTATTGTATTGTATTTTTTAAGTATTATTTTAAATAGTAAAAATTACATTAAATGTAGTTCTCATATTTTTATTTATTTTTAAATACCGATACAGAGATCCGTTATACCTATTTTACTTCGCTCGTCTCGATGATGTAGAGTTACATAAAAATTTAAAATCTAAGATGAAAAATCATAGCAATCGAGAAACGATTCCGAGTTGAGCAGTTCGAGCAATGCCACTGGCAGGTGGCATTTCTTCAAAAATTTTCGACGGACATCTGTAATTTTTTCCTAACTCTTGAGTAAAATCTAAAAGTTACAACTCCAATAACGTACCATTTAGAAAAGAATTGTTTTCTTTAAATATGTTGTAAGTAGATTAAATAATTTATGAACACTTATGATATTTGAAAAAAGTGTTCATGAAAAGATACAATAGGAACCTATATCAAGGAATAATAAAAAAAAAATCACTAACTAGCATTCTTTGCTTCACTCAGAATCTATGAAAATATAGAACCACAAACGTCAGTAAATATTTGCACTGTAGATAACAGATAATACAATATATTATATTATATTATAGAGAGTGGAACATTTAATTTTCTATATAATAAACGTCGTCTTACACCAGTGTCAATAGCAATTGCATCATTATTATTATTATCATCATATATATATAGGTACATTTAACAGCATATATTAAAAGACATTTGATAATATTATATTACTATTAAAATAGTCGTAATGAAAATTAATAATATAATCATTTAATATACGTATACCATGCGTATAGCAATATAAAAAATGATTCATAAAAAAAAAATGTAATTTTTACAGATTTCATTATTGAGTATAATTCATTTAAATCGATTAAAGCGGTTATCATGTGCGTACATGTCTGCACAGTTACACTTATTAGTCCTTAGTCACAATAGTCTATTAAGTCTATTTTAACCCAATAATAAATTGACTATTGTACACTGGCTTCCTATAGGTAGTTAGGTATATATTATTATTATATATATTATTCACTGATATATGCGTTATTAGGTTTCTATATATATATTTATATTAGATGTATAGGTATAAACGGAATATTTACATAGAAAACAAACGCTCTAAGAAAGAACCTAAGAGTGATAAACTTTAGGGAAAAATAATAATCATAAATTATATGGACTTACCATTTTAACCGTAATAAATTAATAACGCGTATATATGTACGTCGTGCGCTCGCGAACGGAACAAAATAGAAGAGTACAGGATTGAAACCCACAAACGCGCGAGTGTCTATGTAGTGTGTATATATGTACATATATAAAGCAATATATATATATAATGATAACTCCTATTTATTAGTGTTACAATAATATGTTTAAAATAATGTTTATATAGATATTATAATAATGACTAACGAGGATTCGAATTTAATACGTTCGCGTTAATCGTCCATCGTTAAGTCTCGTTTACCAATCGTAATAAAGCAAAACGACTTGTAGTCGAATAATAGTCATGGGTTATTATTTTTATAATATTGTTATTAAAATATACACACGCATACGTACTTAAATATATACATACACTATACACGATACACACATGTACATACATACATATATGCAATAATACAACACTCGACTACCACTGTTTACCAGTTGATAGATATATTTTGTATTTACTTGACAGATACTATTGTAAATGGCGACAAAAAAGTTAGGTACTCCAGATAATAATAGACAATAACCACGGCAAATTATCATTATTATCATCGTCATCGTCATCATTATTGTAACACTAACTGTATGTTATATACTATTCTAAAGCATATTACATAAGCGCTGTATAGGGTGTTCGTCATTGTCGGATAATGCGTGTTAATATTATGTATAGATCAATCGACACCAACGGCTGATACACGCGTGACACTCACCCTGTGCGAAATGTATAACATCGAAAAGTAGGTATTCTTCTTGTGAAATCGAAAAAATATATCAGTTGTTTCAATGTCAAAATGCAGCCGGATTAACTGGTATTGTTGATAGACACTACGCTGAAACATGCAAACTACAAATCAAACACTGCGTATTTAGATAAAAAGAAATCGGCTTTGGAAGATTTTCTAAAATAAATGCACGTAGGCCTCGTTAAACGAGTTATAATAACTCGTTCGCACAAAATAAATATATAAATATATTATAATATTATACAGATTGTAGATATTGTACCACTGCGATACGATTACTAACATCTAAATCCACTTTATAACCCAGCAACACCCCTATTACACAATACTCGTAAAAAATATAAAAGTATAATATTTAATTGACTGTTTAAAAAATATGATTATATAATATTATTAAAGAACTAATAATAAGCATATAGGTGCGGGGTTACTCTGTATGGTTTTAAAATTTAATTGAAAATTACAAAGAAAAACAATTTAATATAGGTATAACTTATAGTTAATTAATTATACCAAGTTAGGTTAGATTAGGTAACCTAACTTGAGTTTCAATTAGTTCAATAGGAATAATAAATATATAAATATATTTATTTATTTATTTATTTATTTTGTAAATCACAAACTTAGGTCCAGTTACAAAATAAAATACAGTATTGTCAGTATTCGATTAATAACTTATAACTAAGTAACAACAAGTTGAACATTTTTTACATAGGGTAACTTAATAATATAGGTACTTACAAGTAACCAGAAAAATACAATAGAAATAATGTATAAGATATATAATAAGATTTTTATACAAAAAAAATCAAATTTAGAATTGACATAGTTACTATTCACTAATAGAATATTAATAGGATACTAGGAAAGTTAAGTATGTAACTGAGGGAAGTATGTTTTATATAAAATAAACAAGTCTCTAGTATTATGAACATTAATTTTAAAGGACTTAATAAATAATAATCATCTATTTTGTAATTGAATGTTTTTTTTTTTTTTTTAACATAATATAAGAATCTTTCCTACGCTCTTTTAAAAATGTATATAGATTATCGTAATAAGAAAGAGGAGTCCTCGCGGTATTAAATTTAAAACCCATAAAAATGTATTTTGAACCATTTTAATGTGATTGGAAATACCAATTTTATTGGAGTCCCAAATAATATAAGCATATTATAAATGAGACCTGACAATAAGTGAAAAGACGTTTAAAGATGAGAAGATCTTTAAAAGACGAACAATTTCGCATGATAAGACCCAGCATAGATCCATTATTATTATTATTGTAATAATATGATGGGAAAAAAGTTAGTATAGTTAGTTAGTAAAATTTAATATCAAAAAACATACCAAGGTCTTTTACTTGATTAATATGAGTGAAAGTAATATCATGTAATTATAATTAAAAACTAGAAATAATAAAATATTAAATAAAAAAAAACTTTATATATAACACGGATCGATCTGATTTTTTTTAAATTAATGATAGGTATCCATGTAAATAAATAAATTACCTCTCCTTCTAAATTATAGTCAATAGAGTCTAAACATATGCACATAAAGGGTCCATAAAAGCCTAGCTTATGGTAATTTATCATTATCTGTTTTATAAATACTATTATATATATATAGTAACTGGATAGAATATGAATAGAGACGGCTTTTGAGTAAGTATTAATGATACAGATAAAGCTTTGATGATTCCGACTCTGTTCTCCCTTCGTTGAAAAAAAATTTTCATCAGCAGTTATTTGATTACAAAATGTTTGCAAAAATAAAAACTTACAAATAATTAACATTTAATATCTACATGTCAAATCTTCAGGTATCTTCTTGTCATAAAATGAGTGCCTAAATTAGAAACTTTAAAAATAACAAAATGATTTCTATGGATAATTTTCTAGAAGTCGCGTTAATTAGTTTTCCATAATCTTAATATGTATTGTTTTTAAAATATTAAAAATTATTAATTTATATCAAATAAAGTTCAAACCAATACCTAATAAAAGATATACATCTGACAATTTATACCACTGGTTCCCCAACTGGGTAGCGTGAACACATTGCTATAGGGAAGCGTAAGCAATTATTACGAAACTGTCCAAAAAAAAGTGTTGTCAACATTAACATTAATTATTAATTTCATGAAGCATTTTTTATTTACTATTAATAATATTTTATACTAATTTATTACTATAATATTTCACCTTAATTGATTGTTACATTTTATTATTTACTATTATTTATAATTATAATCATCAATAAAAAAGTAGTAATTCCGAATATTGTATAGTTTATTTTTAAAGTACAAAAAAAAAGTAATCGATTTTTTTAAATTTATTAGAGGGGGGCGCGAGATTTCTAATAATCTACAAAGGGAGCGTTGAATAGAAGAGGTTGGAAACCACTGATGTAGTTAGCCATAGTTTTTGTTGTTATTGTTAACAACAAACCATAACAAAAGAAAATAATATATAAGACAAATATTTTAATAATATTCACTTTATTATACATGTATCTATTTTATATACCATTTTACCTGCAAAATATTTTTAAATTTAAAAAACAATTAATTATTAAAAAAACAATTATGTTGGTTACTATCATGATTAGTAGAAATTAGTTTCATAAATTTAAATAAATAATTTTGATTTTGAGCGATACAGTAGCACTATCATGTGTTAAAAGCCCTTACCTACTAGTCTACCACGCTGCTTAGTAGGTTATGGCCTCATGTATTAACTATATCATACAATTCATACATTACATAAGTAATTTTATAGTATTTGGTACCAAATCAATAATCTTTTTTACATTTTTACCAAGCATGAATACGAAAGTAACACATAATCTTGATTTTTAC
>NC_040878.1:93186130-93233808 GCF_003676215.2 Rhopalosiphum maidis | reverse complement strand
CCCGAAACTCAATGTGATGACTTGGATCATCCACTTTTTATATTTTTTTTAATCAAGTTATGGTTAAATTTTTTTTTTTTTTATGAAAATATTTCATTTATACTGTAGCCTATACTAGATTTTTTTCAAATTAAAAATAATATAGAAGCTAGAGGAGCCTGGGAAAGTTTAAAAATCGTGTTCATTTTACCCGTGCCATATACTTATATGGCATAACGAAACAGCTTATACTTCGGGTGACGTCACGATAAGGCTTCTTCTCCCCACTCCCAAATTTCAAAAACTGCGAAATGAGGCAACCTGTATATATCTATAGACCTTGCAGGCGGCCAATTGTCTTACCTATTCTCTATCTCCATGATTGTGGTATCGGTTTGTTTATCATTTTCGTCCAGATCCTTATCATTTTTCGGACAAGTGCTTATCAACTCGTTCTAGTAATACACTAAGTCAAGGATATCTGACTATTGTTCAAAGCATATCCTCCCTGGAGTGTGAATTTGTTTATAAAAATCTAACCTACAAAATTAAACTTGAAATCACTATCTTTCTGAGTGTTGGTGTTCTGTTGAAATGTTCTTCTAGTTTTCGCGTCTGGTACAGTAACATTTATCCGTCAAAATGGTAAGTTTTTAATTTTTATCCATCTTAATCCGAGAATCCATTTTCCTACATGCGAAAACGTTTACACCAATAATTTCTTACCAGATTTCTTTGTAATATATTATATATATATTTTACATATAATATTGTACTGATTGAAACTTGACTGTGTATTCGATCTTCGTAACAATTTTTTTTTCGTCCGTCAATCTGAATCTGACAACACTTACTCCGTTACAGTATTAATATATTTATAATTATTATTCACACTGCAATCCCGATTCTGACAATCGTCTATTGAAAAACGTCTAGATTATGAACCTCAATCGATATCCCTGTGTATACTACACAGATTATTTGGTTACTTGAAATATATTTTATAAGTAATGCATCTATGAATCTTATACATCATTAACTGTTCGTAGGCCAGAGGTCCGAAGAAACATTTGAAGCGTTTAAACGCACCTAAAGCATGGATGTTGGATAAATTAGGAGGTGTCTTTGCTCCTCGTCCAAGCACCGGTCCACACAAACTTCGGGAGTCGCTACCATTGTTGATTTTTTTGCGTAATCGTCTGAAGTATGCACTTACTGGGGCTGAAGTCACCAAGATTGTCATGCAAAGATTAATCAAAGTTGATGGCAAAGTTCGTACTGATCCTAATTATCCAGCTGGTTTCATGGGTAAGTAATTTTATTCTACAATATAAAATAGCTTTAATACAATGCATTTAATTTGTATACTACTTATTTGATTATTGACTATTGTCCTATAATATGTATGAAGATCTGTTTGAAGCTTCTAATATATCATCCGATCTAAAATTTTTTTTTCTATGCCTTAAAAAATATTTATTATTAGTCCAATACCATGAAAAATATTCACATTTATAAATAAATATGATTATGACAGCACAGAATTATACATAGAAAAGATATAAGGATCAACAAGGTGTAAATGCTGATGAGTAATGGTTGTATGACAGTCGATGTGTTGTAGTTGGTAGTCAATTCCATTCTCAAAATTTTTAACAATCGTAACTTTAAATTATTGTCACCCTAAAAAACAAGTTATGGTTCATTCTCTTATCTTAAAGCAGTACTTATTAGTCATCACCCTGACACTAACTCGTATTTAATTTAATTACTATTCTATCAACCTTTTGTCAACAGTCAATTAAAAATTTCAATACTTATATTTCTCTGTATCTATGATATCTTAAAGTATGTGGTTAGTCTAGTTTGTAGTCTAGGTACTTTCCTGTTATAAGATACGATAGCTATTTTTGTGGCTACCACCCTAGACTACCTCCGTTATCGTGACTACTACAATTATCTAAATGATATCCATGTGTCGTGTTCAAGCATCTCAATTTACAATTATTATATCGAGCCCCAGTATTATATGTTTGTCCTGGCCTTTTTTAAGAATTACAAATAAATTTCAACAGGCCTTTTAAATAACCAGGCCCCTGTACTTAAGGTCCATCAGCCCCCCTTGTGGGGGCCCTGATTATATCTATTATTACCTATATTGTTGTTGTAATCTGATGTTTCTCAGGTGAAGGAAAGTAGACTGTTTTGCAGTAATTTCACAGTAGTTTAGTCTATTAAAAGTTATGGTGTTTATTTAAATAATTTTGACATGGATGTGTGGTTTCTACCTAACCGTACGCCAAGTGTGGCTGTAGCACCTGTGGCGTGCGCCATGTAAAATATATTACAAATTACTACTGGGTTTTTAAATTTTTTTTTTTCTAACATAAAATTTGAATGTGGCCATTTTTACGGGTACAATACCTACAAATTAAAGCTGTGTTTCTCAAACTGGTACGTGTAACTTTTGGGGGCACTCAAAATTTTTTTATATATATTTTAGTTAAGTAACTAAGAAGTGGTACCCAAAAAATTTATTGATAAAAAGGGGTACAGTGTTTATAAAAGTTTGAGAATCCCCCTGCATTAAAGAATTAAATATGATTAAATTGCGTTAAATTGTTAAGAGGATGTAGTACCCGCATGTGTTGTTTCCATCTTACGTACGTACAAGATAAATTTTCATACATCAGTTTTAATATTGTGCTGTTAGTTTTGATATTAGAGTGAACTGACCTATTATACAATTTAAACTTAAAAGTAAAATTAATATCCAGGGCCCCACATAACCTTTTATTGATATAATTTTCTTAAGTAAGTTATGATCTTTTTGAAATTGCACGTATTAAAATATCATAATTAACTTAAAAATAATAATAATAATAAAAGGCTACATGGAGCCCTAGATAATACCTATAAATAATCTTGCTTTTAAATTTTATAATAGGTCAGTTAACTCTAATATCAAAACTAACAGCACAATATTGAAACTGATAGATAGATGAAAATTTACTATGTTGTATGTGTATAAGACGGAGACAACACAACCGGGTACTACATCCTCTTAATATAAATAAAATTAATATAACCTGCTGTTACAATAGGAAAGTATACAAATTTTGGTGGTCTTAGATAATAGAGGTAGTCGCGATAATAACTGTAGTCTTGTATAACAGGAAAGTATTGTTATCTATTTATGAAGAATGAGTAAGACTGTTTATAATATTTTATATTGTGTTTTATTATCCTTGAATTATGTTGGTACAGTTGTTCCTTGATAGATTGGCACGGTGGCCAATCAGTAGGTGTAACTCAATCTAGTTGCGGCGTTTTATCCCACAAAGTTATTTATTATAAACTCATAAAAATGTACTCAAAGATAAATGTGCTTAAAAGAAGTAGTTTTGATATCAGTTTTAAAAGTTTTCAGTTTAGTGACAGTTTGGTTTGTTGATATATTCGGTAATAATATCTAAATACAGAGAACCCCTGGTTTACTATTATTTCACTGATATCAATCTAACGAAAAATAAATATCATTGGCTTATCGTTATATTGTATGTAATTGTAATTTAAGTGCATGCATATCTTTCAAACTGTATTTGCTTATTTAAAAGAGTTAGGTATTTTCTGCATTACTGTTCAATTTTTTTACCTGCAACTATGAAATATTAGTTGTTAACTTTGCTACTGTTGATTTTAAACAATTTTGTAATTTACTATTGTTGAAAAGTTGTGTAATGCTATATAGAAATATTGTAGTATAACAAAATGTCACCCAGTAGCAGAGGAATGTAGAAGTACCATTCATCCTATATTTTACATTTCTATTTGGATAATAACTATTATTACTTAAAGGACATTATACACTATAAAATGTGTTGTCTCTGTATTGCAAATGATTAATTTAATTTAAAATAAAATGTTTCTTATAGATGTTATATCAATTCAAAAGACCAGTGAGCACTTTAGATTGATTTATGATGTGAAAGGTCGTTTTACCATTCACAGAATTACTCCTGAAGAAGCAAAAGTAATTATATAACTTGAAAGTTATAGGTATAATAAACTTAATTCAATTTTTTTATTATATTGTAGTATAAGCTGTGTAAAGTAAAGAGGGTACAAACTGGACCCAAAGGTGTGCCATTCTTAACAACTCATGATGGGCGTACTATCCGTTATCCTGACCCCAACATCAAGGTTAATGATACTATTAGATACGACATTGCATCATCTAAAATCTTGGATCATATTCGTTTTGAAACTGGTAATTTATATGTTTATTATTTTAGTAAATTATATTAAATGTTTTAGTAACTTGATGTTTTTAAATGTTAGGAAACTTGTGCATGATTACTGGAGGTCGTAACTTGGAGGCGTGTTGGTATTGTTACCAACAGGAAAGGCATCCAGGATCTTTGATATTGTTCACATTAAGGATGCAAATGAACATATTTTTGCTACTCGGTAAGTTTTTTTTTATTTATCGTTAAAACTATAATTCAAATTGTAATATTATTATAAACCTAATGTATCTACTTATTTTTGGTTAGGTTTTATATTGCTAAAGAGTGATATTGGTATTATATACGGTTCTTATTTTAGTATGCAATTATTATATGTGCCAAATTTTGTTTGTATACTGACTTCATTGAGGGTTGGTTTACATACCAATATATGGCAAGCAGTATGTCTTTATCTTTATTAACACTTTTAACAGTAGCAATAATAACTAGATAAAATTCAGTTTTTAATAAATAAGTAAATCAAATTTATATAATATACATTTATTATAAAATTATTAAAGTGGAATTAACTCAATATGTTATCCATAAATATTTAAATTTATAACTAATATTAATAATATTTATCTAAAAAAATAAATGGTTATATATATTATCAAATTGATTATCACCAGGGCTTGGATTTTATTACACTAAAAGTAAATGAAATAAGCGCTATAATATGCCCTAAAACATGAAAAATAGCAAAAATAAAAATGTATTCTGTTCATAATTAAAAAGATAGATACGAGCCATAATATAGCTGATAAGGAGTCTTAATTACTGTTCGATAGGCCAATACGCTAGGCTATTTAAAATAGACTTAAATATGAACAAAAATGTATGTCAATTATTTTCATATGTATTAAAAAAAAAAAAACTAGATTCATGAAATACAATATAAAACGTTATATTATGCAAATTAGCAAAATAGCACTAAAAACCTAAAATACTTCAAATATGCAAAAAACTAGCATTTTAAAATTTCATACTTAGAATTCCTGGTGCATAAAACAAATTTATAGCTCACTGCTATTTTTATCTATATTCTATAATAATTAGCAAATGCTATAGAATTTGAGCCCTGATTATCATTAACTAATACTAACTTTTTTGAGAACATCTTTTACCTTAAGAGTAACTTTGCTCTTAAATATCTTGATAAGATGCAATTAAAAAATACTTAAATGTGTGTTAAAGATGATAATTCACTATATATGCTGGGGTTCCCAACCTTATTTTGGAAATGTATAAATCCAAATAGACAACTAATATATTATTTTAAAACATAAATTAACTAGGTCGGGCAATAGATTAGAAACCCTTGTTATACTACAATCATTTTAAGAACTGTAATAGAACTCTGTTTTGACATATTTTTGTTGGCTACAAGTCCGTGTATGAACACCTGTTGACATTTAATATTTGGCATAGGGTGCCTTCGGATTTTTAGAAATGATTAAGGGAGCCGTGAGTCAAAAAAGGTTGGGACCTCGGGGTTATATAGTAAACAGATAAACCATTCTACAAGGAATCTGGTGAGGATTATATCCATTGTAATTCTCTTGATATAATGGAGATTTCATAACTAGTTTTTTTTTTTTTTAAGCCACTCGGGGAAAAAGACAATGAGTATTTCTTATTTTAATTTTATGTTTTAATAAAAAAAAATTAAAAAAATCGCCATTTTTTAAAGTTTATTTTTCTGAGCATTTTGATGAAGTTTCTCAACATATTAATTCATTAGCATCGCAAATTTTAATACTTTTTTAGTTTTGAGAATTTTTTTGTATAATTATATAGGTACAAGCATGCGGGCCACATGTTTGATAACACTGGTACTTATATAGTTATTTGATATTAAATAATTATAAATTTCTTAAAACTAGAAAATAATATTAAAAATCATGAGAGATACAAAAAATAAATGTTAAAATATAAATTTTTTCAGAAATATAAACTATTTAATGATTATTTCAATTTTAAAATAATTGAATAAAATTATTTTTTTTTAACTTTTTTACTTTAACATTAATTAAACTAAAATATATAATACATTTTATTTTTGTCCCCACTAGTCTTTTGAAAAAAAAAAACATTTAAAACATCTTCATATTTCAAGAGATACACAGTGGGTTTAATGGCTTATGAACACACTGTATACCTAAGATTAGTGATGAAATGCTGTAGAATTCAGCTATTGATAGGGGAGGAGTATATTTCCCTGGAATATAGTTTGGTTTGTGAGTGGGGTAGTGATAGTCAATTATTGTATGAATATAATTTTAGTTGTTGGAAATGAAAATCCCTGTACTAGGGATGGCAAACCTTTTTGGGGTCAAGTGTCAAATTTTCTTAATCAAGGTTTTGAAAATTTTTTAATAACTAAAGTTACTGATTTATTATATATTATTAAATAAGCACACATTTTTTTTTTGTAATTATAATTTTTAAAATGTATATAATTTGTTCTTTGAATTTCTTATAATAGTTATAATCAAAACTTAATAAATAGCATAATTTTTAATAATTTCAATTTTTTCATGTGCCATAGGTTTTTTTTCACTAATGTCCTACACCAATGGTGGCCAAACTATGGCCCGCGGCCAACTTCGGCCCGCAATCATTTTATATCTGGCCCACGAAAGAACTATAATAATTTATATTTACGTATAAAAAAATAATTAAAATTTACCTAAAAAAAAAGGTCTGCGGTAAAAAAAGTTTGGTCACCACTGCTCTATACTATAGCTTATCTGTTTACAATATATTAATGATTATGCTAACAAATATTTAGCTTATATTTTAAAAAGATTAACACGATAGACATTTTTTTGTAACTAGAAACTAAGCTGCACAATTAAACTGATTTAGTTGATGAGTGTTGTCAGACTAAAACTGGATAAAATTGGTTGCTGCTAAAGTTAGCTCATATTAGTATACAGAGTATAGTTGTTATTTAATTTTAACATAATAGAACCAACAGCTATTAAAATCCCTTGTTCACTGTAAAATATTTCAGTTTAACATCAACAGTTTGTTAAAAGCTCAGCATGATGTAACCTCTTAGCATCATTTAAAATCTGTATTAAGACATGTTCTTTGATCTTTTGAATCTATGATTCTTTTGATTATTGTCACTTCTATTATATTCTATGTTTTGAATTACATGTTTATAAGATGTCTTGTGGTGTCTACTCTTAAATTTATTAAGCTAGTTTTATTGTTATAAATAAACTTATTATGCTTAAAAATTTATTTATTTATGTTTTTTAGAATGAACAATGTTTTTATAATTGGAAAAGGTCAAAAGAACTACATTTCTCTGCCAAGAAGCAAGGGAGTGAAATTGACTATTGCTGAAGAACGTGACAAGCGTTTTGGCTGCAAAGACCAAGTCAAGCAGACGTTGAAAGCTTGTTTTTGCATTTTCATGTGGTTTAAATAAATGACTTTAAAATACAAATATGTATTTTGTTTGTTTTTGATTGATCCTAAATTATACGTAACAATTATTTTGGATCTGTAAATGGTCTTTATCGGTATGTTTTATTATAAACATTATTTTTCAGATTGTGACATTGTGAATATTTTTATTTATCCAACAATAATGGGTACTTAAACTCGTTTAAATTTTTACACTGTCTAGACAAGTACTATTGATCAATTAAATTATTAACCAGATAATAATCATAACATTTTACAAAGGTAGGATTATAAGCACTCTGTTGTACAGTAGGTGTATTTTGGTCCCCTGTTATGTATGTCAAATTTGAATTAAATAATTAAAAAAACTATTTTGAATAGATTGGTCTAAGTATCACTTAGTATATTTCATGATATGTTATTTATTTTAATACAGCTATTTAAGTCTTATTTTATTAATTTTGCGAAAATATTTGATTTATTATTTAGGTATTCAATTATCATAATTTTATTAAATAATATATTTATAGTTGACCAACTTAAATAACTTAAAATTTAATAACATATTTCTGCAAATATCGCAAAACAGTAAAAATAGGTTCATAATAAAAATGGATAATATCTTAATAAATCAAAAATGCCATAAGTAAAATTCATAATATAATATAAAGGTCTTTGAATGTTTTTAAATTTTAACAAAATAATTAACATAGTCTTATATCGTTTAAATAAGTAATATTGTCCAAGTTTAAACGTTATATCTATAAAAAATAATTGCATATAAAAATATGAAATAAAATGTTATGTATAAATATATGTTTATTTTGGCTTTCCTACACCCCGCTTGGTGAAGATTTCTGTGGACATCCTTGGTTACAATCAAATATAGGTACTTATCTAATACCGTAATCTATAACAAGAACGTGAAGATAGAGCTAGTGTTCTCGCCTTCAAATAGTTCAATTAATCTTCATCCCAGAGCCCGAGCTATAATCATACTATTCAAATTCATCTGAAAAATGGCCAATATCTAGCAAAGATATAAAACAATAATTTATCTAATATTTTCCAATGACTTGCTTCCATGAATCAGGGGTGGCTCCAGAAATTCATCGAGGGGGGGGGGGTGGATACTTTTAATGTATTAAATTCCCGTTATAGCGGAAGTCGCCTGCCGAAAAGCAGGGCTTTATAAAGAGCTTATTCGAATTTTTGTTATAACGAAAAACAAATTCGGTCCCCTGGAGTTCGTTGTAACGGGATTTTACTGTTTATCCATCAGATACTATTCATACCTTAATATTTACTTATTAAATATTAATATTCACCAATTAGAATTTATACTTACAAACTGGTATCAATGACGACATTTTTATACTTTTATAAATTTATAAAATTTAAATATAATAAGCTCAAGGAGGGGGGTCTTTACCTTTTTACCCTTCCCTTGGATCCGCTACTGCCAAGAATAGGTATTAAATAAAAAAAATGCCTAGGTGGCTAGTTACTTATTAACTATTTGTACATAATAACAGATTTATAATATTACAAGTGATTGAGCATGACTAAATTTAAATATTGTCTCGTTAAAAACAATCTAAATTGTATATTGTATTAAACAACTTTGTTATACACTTATATTTCAATACTAAAAATATATCACAAACATTTAACAATTAATCCTAAATTAAATACTATTTAGAAAAATGTGTATTGTCATATGGATACGTGCATTTTATACACGTTTTTCTGTATAACCTGTGCGTGTCTTGATTTCATATGCCTGTCGAGGTCCCTCTTACGTACCAGAATTTTACCACAACAATCGCACCTGCATAAACAAAACAAAAATTGCTATTAAAATTTATATTAATTGTATGGATTAGTATACGGATTAATACAGTGTCTCGTGAGGATTTACTCATTATGATATCTCCTGAAATAACAAATACATACCTAATTGTGTTTTTTATGAGACTCGCTGGGACATTGTCTTCAAGTATTTTATATTTTTAAATTAATTTTATGTTTTGGTAAAAAAGTTTTTTATTTAATTATATTAAAAAAAATCAAAGATATTAATATATACCTACTATAAGTTTTTAAATATAGGGGGGAGGGGTAAATAGTAGCCGGCGGCGGAATCGATATACGCCCCATATAGGTAAATGCTAAAATGTTATCAAACGTGATTCGCGGGCTAGTGCCCGTATAATAAAACTTGTACAAAAATATTCTCAAAACTAAAAAAATATTAAACGTTACGATGCTAATGAAAATACAATGTTAAAACGTCCAAATTAGAGAAAAATAAATCCTGCAAAATGGTTATATTTGATGTTTTTTGGAAATAAATAAAAACAAATTTTTTTAACTTTTTTATCAAAACATTAAATTAAATTCAAATATGAAATGTTTGTATTCCTTGTCCATGTGAGTCTTTTAAAAAATATATAATTATGATATTTCCAATCTTCATTACTTCAGAAGATATTTAGATATCACGATGGGTAAATCTTTACGGGACACTGTATAGTTGGAAAAAAAACGTATGAGCATACTTGTAAGGAGTGTCCCCTTCGGCGTGCAATCGCACGTGTTTATTCAAGTTGCTTGGGTCGCCGAACGGTCGATAGCAATACTTGCATTTTAGTGGCTTAAAACCAGTGTGAGTTCTATATTGACAATCATAAGAAAAACAATTTTATATTTTTATGTCATATATCGATATATCCATGTATATTACATAAAACTTAATTTTCATTGTTGCCTTAAGATTATATTCTTTGATAGTTAAAATGTATAACTATTAGAATAATTAACTTCTATAGGTTAGATTAAGTTAGGTTAGGGTCTTTAATAAGGGATTATGATTTTTTAGAGGCTTCTAATTTTGTACCATAAATTAATTGCTGTGAACCTCGAATGATCAAGTTGTCTATTTTTTCGATAGACCAAAAGTACAAATTAGTTTTGCGCTTTTGTATCTTAGAGTAGTTGCATAAAAGTGAAAAAATAAATTGTGTACCCGATAAATACAATATTGTACCCATTATACTGTAAGTTTCAGTTAAAAATTTGATACTTTTTATATTTATTTTTAAATACTTATATGTATAGTATTTTTATATTTCAAAAGCTACAGTGATCGAGTTCAATTGAAGTTTATTAATTATTAGTATTATAATTAGGATCGTATCGTATTTTACTGTTATAAATTAAAGTGACAGTAGATAACAATTTAAAATATAAACTAATACCAGTTATACTAAAATGGTATTTGAGTATTTGATATTTGTTAGAGTTAACTTCTATAAAAAAAACATGAAACTTGTGTATAGAAAACAAATTTCCAGATGGGACTAATTAAAAACTATGGGCTTCAAATTTGTGGTATTCTTTATAATTATATTAATTATTACTACAAATATGTAATTTAAATTTTAAATTGTTTAACTCATTCTAATATTACTTTAAAAGCTTAACCTAACCTATGATAATGGTTTTGATAAAATACACTTTGTTAGTAAAAAATGTATTTACACTTATAGCTTGCTAAAAAGGTATTTTTTTTTGCGCTTTTGTGTTGCGTTGGATCATATTTTGTGCTTATGGGCTACAGCCCATTTATTAAAATTTAGCGCACGGATGTTGTATTTGCAACTTTTTTTTACTTTTTCAATATATTGCTAAGTACGTTTTAAATGTGTTTCGTGTAAGTACAGATTAAATTCTAAAAGTTTTGTATGCAGTTTTTTTTGCAATTTTTGGATTTTTATTGCAATTTTATAGAATTTACTCATTTATACAACTATTTTAGTTAAATAGTCAACACTCAACCGTCGTGACATCTATGTTATCTTATAAAATAAATATATTTTAAAGTTGGTAGGTATTTGTATTAATGTAGTACAAACATAATTTGTGAAATATATGTAATATGACTAGCCGAAGCAAGTTAATTATATTAAATATTTTTAATAATATCAGTTTGATAAGAATTTTATGCAATGATAAAAAAAATTTGTTTCAGCAAAATCTTAAAAAGAAATTTAATTGAATACTTATAGAATAAAAATAAAAATAAAAATATGATTTTAGATAATATTTTATATCATATATATTGGGGTTCAAAAATTATAATCCATATTTGTGTGTGAAAATAATATTTAAAATGACTAAAACGGTTGTAACGGGCGATTCATCAGTCTCCGGATTGAAGTATTAATACTTAATAGTGTGTATTACATATTTCATAATATTTTTAATCTTACTAGGTACTTAAAAGGTTAAAATTTTACAACAATGTTACGCTAAGTATGATTTGAAACAAGTTAAGTATGGTTTTTGAGGATTAAAGGTTTAATAGTAGGTTAGTTGAGTATTCTAATATTTTATCGACTCTTGAAAATCAAACTGAATTTGGTTAATGTTTAGCCTTTTCAAAAGACTATTTTTGTTTATAATTCATTTATACACCGTTTGTAAGTGCAGAAAGTATAGAATTATATACTGCTAAAAATCATCTGTATGACAGTTTGATACATAAATATATTGCAATTTTCAGTATGATAGATAGATATCAACAAGATTGGTAGATATTAAAAATATTATGGTAATTTTTTTTACGATTTAATTATATATATGTATATTCCTAACCTAACCTTTTTTCCTCTTATTTCTTATGTTTATTCGTAAAAATCGCGATCAATGTAGAAAATATTATGTTTTTTTATCCTCTTATACGTTTATTGATTATATAATATAATACAGTATCTTTGTATAATAGTTAATGATAGGACTGATAGGTACTACCTATAATAGTGGTCAGCAAAGCCCTACTTCCACCTGCACGTAGTACCGTCTGGTAATGGAATTTTGGTTTCGACTAACGAGAGAAACACAGAAGGTAAACTGTATAAAACTGAATACCGGTGGGTCAACCAACAGAGACTAGAGATTGCCAACGTCGCCATCCAATCATCAACAACAATGAACTGAATTAATCATAGGACTTAATCTGCTCATAGGATGACCAAAACGAGGGAGCTTGATTGGCGATACATCTCACACCTGATTATCCCTCATCTGAAACTGTCTCATAGAGATCGGCTTACTCCTGGCCCCTAGGCATTATTAGGATACTCACAGCATGGCTGATCACAATTCGGGTGATTGCGATTGAGGCGAAAGAAAGAGTACATTGATTGGGTCACCGCGCGGAGCCATTGACTGAGCGCGCCTAGAACCGAGTAATTTATTAAAACGAGAACGGATGAGGATATAGAAGAAAAACTTTATTAAACCCAATACCGACGAGTCTAGTACTCCGAAAGATGAGCAGAGAGCAGTACCCGACTGGTGACTCATCTGTACCCCAATCACTTCTTCTGAAATTGACTCAAAGCGGCCGCTTGTCCCTGAGAATGAGTAGGATACTTGTGCGATGCTATTCGCACTGTCCGGGTGATCGAAAATGAGGGTGAAAATGGTCGCGGACAAGGAGTTATTTTAATGTATGTAGTTTTATATTGAAAAAGGGTATGGGGTCTTAGCCCCCACAACTCACTTTTTAATACATTTTCATTACTCCCTTCCCAATAAAAATCCTAAGAACGTCTCAGGAATGAAGCTATAATAATTGGGCTTTAAACTAGTGTTTTTCTTACATAAAATATATCACAATAATTTAAATGTGCGCATCTATGAGATATAATCGAGAAAGTAAAAATTCATAATAATGTGAATGATTGGTTAAGACAGAAATATACTATAATAGTATAGTTGCAACCTAACCTGATGTGAATCTTGAGTCCGTACTTCCTGGAGTAGACTTTTCCGCAGTATATGCATAGGTGCCCTTGGTCGGAGTGTCCGAGATTGCTGACGATAGTTTCCATCTCAGCACAACGCTGGTTGAAGAATACTGAATCTTTACCGCCGATCACTTGTCCGAGTTGTTCGTCCTGCAGTGGTGTTTGGTCGGACGACGAAGATGACGGCGGTGCCGGTGGTTGTGGCCGCAGTGGTGATAGTGGTATCGGACAGCCACCACTGCTGGCCAACGATTCGGGTGAGTAAGGTTGGAATGCTGAGTCTGCAGAGGTGGACGATAAGGGCGTTTGTGACTCGGCCGACGTTAAACTGAACCGAAACGACGCTTCGATCGTCTGGCTGCTTCCGCAGTGGTCGGCAGTCAATCTGGACCAGAGTTTAGCGCGCGGTCGTTTATCGCAGTCTAGTGCCATGTGGATTTTCAGTGGGTTGGGCTTTTCGCACGTGTAACCACACTTATGGCACACGTACTTCCTCTCGTCTGATAAAAAATGATTTACAATAGGTATATTGTTAAAATTATGTAAAACAAAATGTTTTTAAAAATGTTAGTGTTTTTTGAAATAATAATAATATTGTCTTACGTTAATAGGGTAAATAAATGAATCATATTCATACTGTTGGTTTATTTATGTTTCTGATACATTGAATGCACAATATAGGCTCAAAAAATATAAGACTTAGTCTGCGGCCGCGACGACATGTCGAATAGCTCACCTTTTATGTTGACGGGTGTGAGAAACGGCACGTGCAGCATGAGTTGGAGATCAGGTGGGAACCACATCTTGAGTGGTTGTCCGGGCATTACAGCGGTGGTGGTGTATAGCCCTACGGCACCGACGGCAAGAAGCGACAACCGGCAGTTATACGCATGACAGTCTTCGGCCAGCGGCACGGACAGTATCCAACAGCTGCAGTCGGCCGCGGAACAGCGGTGACCATTCACGTACACCAATCGTCCCGCATCGTCCACGGACACTAAGTGTTTCTGCGTAGGGAAATAATATAATAGTGCAGTGAATCATAATATCATGTTGGTTTAGAAAATTTAAAATATAATTATTGTTATATAAAATATAAAAATTTATAATGTTTTGAGTACCTATTGTAAATTATACTGCACTATAAGGTATCTTATATTATATTGTACATATGAATTTAAGGTTGTCGGTATTTTCGATATATCGGTAATTAATATTTACCGGTATTCGGTATTTTCAGTATTTGAGGATACCGGTATTCTGAGTTTCAGTTATTAACGTTATTACAAAAAATATAGTGCAACGATAATTTTCGAAAATACCGAACCAAAGTAATTATTAAAAATAATGTGTATGTCGTAAGTATTAGAACCTTATATGCAGTACTGTGTCTGCAATGAAAACCACTACTGACTACTGAGCAAGTACCCGAGTGCTAATACCGGGCGAGTATTGGGAAACCAGTATTGGGCAAGTACTGTAATGCTTGTACTGGGTAAGTATAATAATGCCAGTATAGAAAACCATTATCATCTCAGACATGTGCCATTACTAGCACCAGTACTGTCTGCCAGTAGCGCGCCAGTATCAATCAGTACTGGCGTGGAACCGCGCCTGTTGTTAATTTCCAATTGGGTTTTTTGCCTTATTTTATTTTTGTAAAATCTCAACCCTTTGGTATTAAAAATAATTTGTGACTTTTTTTAAAGATAATAATTACAAATATAATTTTTAAAATAATGGATTTGGATAAAAGACTGCAGTTCTAGATTTATCGAAAATATATGAACAATAATACCTATAGGTACCATTGATTTTGGGTGCCGGGTAACAACATTTGAAACATCACCAGCCTTAATTTTGAATTATGATTTAAATCATATATATCATTATAGGGTAACATAAACTGTATAATATATATTATAATATCCAGGTATATTTATAAATCTATGACCTAATCACTATAATTACGTACCTAAGTATAATTAATAATAAAAAATAATAATATTTGAAGTGTCATATTATGAAAACGACTGAGATATGATATTGCATATGTATTTGCATTATTTATTTGTGTATATAATATAATTATTGGTATTTAACTTGAATAAAATTCGACGATTATTTTATAATAGATTGTGAATTATTATCGACGGACTAGTTGTATTAGTGGAAAGTATAATGAAACAATACTCGAAGAATATAAAATTTAAAAGCATTATAGTCGAATTAATTCATATTAAAAAAAGGTATTTTATTATGGTGATATGAATATTTGAATATTAGTTTAAACTTATGAACATATTTGATGATTGTCATATTGTCGAATACCTACGCATTTTTCTTCCCAATTTTATAAACTTGAGACTGTCAGAACTCCGGAATATCAATTTAAAAGTTAAATAAAATATGGTTAAAAATGTTCATCACTTCATTAGCAATCATTGAAGAGAAAGCCAACTGGATATCGCTTATATAAAATAAAATTAATAATAATTGAAAATATATTTGATAAACTTAAAATCAGTTTATCTAGTATATGAATGTTAACTTATTGAAATTTGAAATGTTAATACGCATTAACATAGATATTCATTCAGTTTTCTAAGTATTAGTTTTTTCTTCTAGTTTGGTGGTAAGTTTTCTTGTATTACTATTATTACTGTCAAGAGCGCCCGCAGTAATTTTCACCAGGTGGGGGTCAAGATGTTTTATACATATTATAATATAAATAACATATAAATATATAATATTTATTATAAATATGTTATAAATAATTTATTTATTTAGATATAATATTCATTACTAGAGTTCAGATTTGAAGGTAAAAGCCTTTTTTTTTAATAATAATAATAATATAAAAATAATTTTTATATAAAAATGTGTGTCATTTAATATTTAAGACAATGAATGTATATTTTTTTTTGGCTTTTTTACTTATAAATACATTCATTCGTCAAATATTTTTATAATGTGTTTTATTATCGGCGATATTGCCGATATTTATCGATATTGCTAAATACTTTATCGAGTATTTGGTATGGCCATTTAATTTAACGTTTATAAAAGTACCCATACTACCTATCTATATATTAAAATATGTTCATAATGCATTGATACTAGATTCAAAATTGTTCGTTAAACCGCATTTGTTTTTTAATACAAACTAGTTAAAATATATAAATGATTACATTTTTTAATAAATTTTGTAATTGCTTTTTTTTATTAATTATATTGCCTTTAAATCCGAACCCTATTTATTACCATGTTAGGTTAGGTTAGGTTAAGCATCAAGTATAAGCAGAATAATAAAAGTTATTCTTACGAAACTATTACAAGGTACAACACAAAAAAAAGATGGAAAAGTGGATACCGTTCTGCTGTACATAAGGCGTTGAGTGACGAGTGGATCACTGCAATGGATGTGTTACATTTTAATTCAACGATATTACAACTCTTAGGATATTATGTACGGAAAAGGATTCTGAGCGGAGACAGTTTTTCAGCATATACCTATATGCAATTAGTCATACAATTAGTTGATTTATTTTTGACAAAAACATTGTATTTTTGTTTTATTAATTTTTAATTAGTATAATAATAATAAATATAATTTATTCTATATTTTTATATTACATTATTCTTATTAACTTTTGGGTTAATACTACTTTATCATAAACAGTGTAAATATGTTCATGAATCATGGTATAAATAGGTATTATCTATAAAGTAAACTATATATTTTAAAAATTGTATTGCGTATAGGAAAATGTATAATTAACGTAAAAGTTTTTGTCCCCATGAACAATGTTTTTAAATTAAAATAAAACAATGGATATCGTTAAATAAGTTTAGGACGTTTAGGTACGACAAAGATCATAACCATGCTCCAGAAATTAATAGGTAGTTTCTAGTATAGTATATATTTTAGTCTTGACAGTCTCGTCGGTCGATTGGACCAGAACTGAAGTATACAGATAATAAATGATAATAATAATAATAATAATATAGACATTAACGATAATACTAGTACAATAATAACAGTATCTATTGTGGGTCTGTTTTATAACCTTTTGGAGCTGCAGTAAAAATGCTTTGACAATCAACTTTGAGAGTGGACAGGGTTGTTTATAGTAGATAATTGTATGTAAATGTAACCTAACCTTAGGATAATGGTTTTAAATAACATTAAAAAAAGTAGAATTTAATATATTATTATATTATAGATTAATTTAATGTAATACAATTGTTATTATTCGTTTAAACGTAGGTTAGGTTAGTAAATGTATTCAAATTTGAATTTCAAATAATTTAAAAAAAATTGTGATGATACATTTCTTAGATATTTTTGTTTTGTAATAAACTACTTATGAGGAACCTTTTATTTTCAAACATTATTTATAAAAATTGATTATTTTATAAATGTTTAACTGTATTTGGTGAATATTTGAAGCATCTATTGCTTATTGATCATTCGTTTTTAAATTTTAAAAGAATATCAAAAATTGTTTGAGAAGAAATAGTTTTGAAATCTAACAAAATTAACTTGGTTAGTCTAACTCTAATCCCGAACGCAACTAGACTCAGTCGTGAAAAAGCTACGCTCGCAACTCGACCTTGATAATGGTTTTCGTACGCAATTCTTAAAAAACATATATCATTATGAAATCAATACATTCTCTCTCCATTCAGAATTTAAAAAGCATTCAATATGATCATCGTTTAATTTTATGAATAACCTAGAATTAATATATATTTTTTACTTATAATTTTTTTAAATTTTTTGTTTTTTAATTAATATGATTTGTATACCTATTTAGGTATTTATTTTTAAAATTTAAATACTTGACTATTTTTCATGTCCAAATTTAGTTTTCAGATATTGGAAAATGATAAAAAAGTAAGTTTAGAGAATTATCTACAATTATTGAGAGTTGACTTTACATAGGAAGCTAAACGTTTATCTTTTATTTATTGGAAGGTCATATCTAATATTTCAATTATTAAAAAGTTATTCAAGCATACAAAGAACTCTAGGAGTCACTTTAATCAATATATATTGTTTAAAATAACATTGCGTCATTGCTAAATATACATTTTCTTATAAGTTTTGTTAGAAGTTGTTACCAAGACTATGTACGATTTGAGTATTTAATATTTATCATACTTTCAAATACTTTTCAATTTTAAAGTCTCTGTTATCATCATATTAACATTTTCACATAATTTATAAATAACTATTAATAATAATAGTTTTCATTTCTATTTTTTTTTATTTAAGTTTGTCATAATCATATACTGCACTATTTTAATACAGTTATATGTGATTGTTCACATTAATAAAATTAAAGATTTTGTGTGTGATGGTTAATTTTAAGCGGATCTTTAATCTCCCTCCATGCAGCTTAAAAGTTTATATTGAAAATATCCACCACAAGCTGTATATCAGGTTTTTGAAGTAGATGAGGCACTTACCGTTTTACTTCCGGTTGACGAAGACGCATTATCATTTCCTGATGACAACAAGTGCAAACTACCGCTGTAGAGAACATCCGTCACATCGATAGTTGTCGTACCGCAGTTGGCTGGTAAGTACGATGCGGCAACGAAAGTCTGCTTACTGTCCAACGGCGGTTGATCTTGATGTTGCATGTGCATTTTTGTGGTGTCCCGCCGATTACTGTTAACGGCCAGCGTCTTTCCTATCATATTTATTATTATTATCGTTATTGAAATATTATCGCGCGAAGGACCTGCTCGGTGGATGATCGCTGGTCGGCAAGTGTAGCTGCCACCACAACCTGTTTTCCACATCACGACCCTTTCGGTTTTCTAGAGGGTGGAGCGACCGAGGCTGCAAAGGCCCTTTGGATCCATCCCCACCCTTACAAAGGGTGTGTAACACCTTGCGGTGTATGAATAATGCCTTGCCGTTATCATATTATATATATATATAATACACATTATGGTATATTGTATTATATATGCTTATATGCGATGATGTGCGACTCCAAATTAGTCGCGGTCGCAGCTGACCGCCTCCCCACACCACCTAGACTTAAATTTTGATTTTTTTTTTGTCTACGTTGGCGTTTAATATATTATATATGTATATAATAATATATACGTTTTGAATTATTCGTTGTTGGTAATCGCGGAGGCGCAGTGGTGGTGGCAGTTATAGTGGAGGTGGCTTACGATGATGGTGATGGTGGACTACTCGATTCCCGCGATTCGTCAGCCTTCATTTCGTGTACCGTAATAGGGGGAGGGAACGATCCAAATCCACACATGATCAAAAATATCATATAGCTCGATTCATGTGTATTGTGTAAATAATAATAATTATTGTTCCTAGAAGTTCTCGGGTTATTCCATTGAAATTATATTAAATATCTAAGATTTGCAGGGAAGGAAATCTTATTGGGCTTTAACATTTTGGAGAATTTATTATTGAAAAGTTCCATAAGGGTAATTATAGCCTAAGATGTTAATAAGCTCTTGGCAACTGTTAAAGTAACTCTCGTTGCTGTATACACGTAAAACTTTCATATTGAAACATTGAAACAAGTAAATTAGTACTTACATAGGAACATATATTGGCTACTACTGTACAACAGTGGCACACATTTTCTTAAGTATTTAATCCTTCTCTGCCTACATGTTAGGTTAGGTTAGGTATCTTTGTGTAAACCAGTGTTTTCCAATTAGTGGTTCACATGTTTGTCACAAGTATTAAACCACGATTTTTTTCTATTTTTTTTTTTAACTAAAAATAAAAAAATAAAATTCAATATAGTATTAAAAAAAAATATTTATCACCGAATTTAAAGCGCTTTAATATTTTTTCTCGTTTGGTAGATAATAATAACTATTATTAATTAGGTCTTGTTTATTAGCCGTTGACTGATGCAGGACCTAATATTTTTAATTATTCTAAGATCTTTAATCTGTGAAAAAAAGTTCTTTGTTTACAAGGAAAAAAGTGTTTCTAATATCAAGAAGGTATGCTACTTATTAAAGTATATAGTGTTATAAATGATTGGGAACACACATTAAAATCTATTTTAAGTTAGTAAGTTGATCATTTATACTACCACACTACCGCAGTGACTTCAAATTGCAATTGTCAGTTAACCATACAGATATATGATATATTATATTATGTGAATGTCGTAACTCGTATAGGCACTAGGTATATAGACTATAGTCAAATCAGGTATTTTACTAAATATCTAGGCAAAGAGACAATAATTAAAGAATTAAATTTTTATGCGATTTTACTACCCGCTTATATTATATTTAACTAAATACCTTTTTTAATTCAGGCAAAAAACAAAACTGAAACATTTTGTATCGTTTAATATTTTTAAAATGTAACTTTGTTTTCTTATTAATTATTTATTGCTATTTAAAAAAAAAATTAAAATATTTTTTTTTGTTATTAACTGTTATAGTTCTTTAATTATTATTAGTTTGACAAATTGACAATATTGATAATAAATAACCTATCTACCGAATAGTGGAATGGTGATTACTATGGTTATCGTTTAACTGAATTGAATGTACATAATTTATAATTACTGGTCTTTACAAACTAAACATTTTATAGCACTTCCAAAAAAGACTCAAATTTTAATGACCTATAATCTCGTCAATGGATGATTTGAAAAAAAATATAAAAGTAAAATTTATAAAAAATTAGCTTTACAAATTTTTAAAATACATAGGTTGCTATTTAAAAATTATAAAGTTGATCGTAGTTTCATCACTGACAAAAATAAGGGCTAAAATAATAAGGATATAATAAAAATGTTAAAATTTGCGTTAGTATATGAAATTCTATAATTCTATAAAATAATTAGCTATTTTATAGAATAACGGATACTTTTAGTTAATATATTGAATGAATTCATAAATACATACTTCAACTAGTTATTCTACATATACTAGCTAGTTATTTTATAAACTAACAGTATTATTTAGCTATAGTGTATTTAAAACTATTTTTAAATCTATACATAATATATAAAAAATCATTTTGAAAAATCAATTCTGATCTGTACAGCGTCAATTTATTAGAATTACCTATTAAAATGTTAAACAAATTATAAAAAAAAAATCAAATGTTAATAATAGGTCAACCACACCCTAAATTATTATCTAACATAACAATTCATTTTGTTTACATAAATTTATTATAACTATTAAATTATTATTATTATTTCAATTTTTATTTACAATTATTAAATTATTATTCTTTTTACAAAATATAATTTATTTATTAGTACAATAGTACTTACAGGAACTTTTTGGATGGCATTTAGAGAAGTACCTTTTTTTTAAAAAAACAGCACCGTTTTGTGGTTTATTTTTGTTGACATGTGCATTTGAAAAATCCTTGACTATTATCTAGAGATTAGGATTCAGACGCCTTTCGAAGACAAATATTTTCATCTGGGACGTCATTGAACGTAATAAACTTTTCTGCATATAAACTAAATTGTATAAAGTTGTTTTAATATACCATTATTTAGTTCTTAAAACAAAATTATTTT
This sequence comes from Rhopalosiphum maidis, assembly GCF_003676215.2. Taxonomy (NCBI): domain Eukaryota; kingdom Metazoa; phylum Arthropoda; class Insecta; order Hemiptera; family Aphididae; genus Rhopalosiphum; species Rhopalosiphum maidis. Next base: position 93,211,743 of record NC_040878.1, on the reverse strand, counting down.
AATTATTATGGCCATATTTCTTTTAATGAATCTATTGTTTGGTTTCTGAATTCACGACTTGTCACACTTTGTAGAACGCTAGGAGAACGGAACATGGTAAAAACATCTATGAGGCCAAATGCAACTTCTTCAGCTCTTTTCGATTTTAATGGTTTTAGAATACAAAATGTTGTCAAGTTATCTTAATACAACAACGCAAATTTATGTTCACTATCAACTTGAATTTGATAATCAATATAAAATCGAGTAATTGAATAATTGAAGAAATCTACTATTTAATTAAAATAAATCATAGGATTCGTCACAATACCTTTTTTTCTCACTATTTTGTTTTTTCACACAAGATTCATATACATTTAAAAAAAAATTACCGCTAGAATGTTAGATTGAGTAATATTATTTTATCAGTTCATACATCATTCTATCTCTACCACTGTGTTCAATAGATTGGTGAATGTTAAGTAAAATATCATTTAATTCTTCGCCGTGGCCGTAAAATATATAATATCAGAATTATCTTTCATTGGACCTATACGTTTATCATTAGCTTGCACTTCTATCATAATATCATACCATTGTACTAACCAATAATCTTTTAGAGACTCTATCTTCCTGTTTTAAAATACTTTTACTTCAACTTAAACTACATATATATTTAGATTTCAAAGCGTGGTTTATTACTATGGCCTATAAAGTTTCAAAATATGTCATATATTATTATATAATATGCAATAAAAAATCAAAATCGTAAAAATATGCAACAAATATGAATTACAATTTCAATTATTTACATAAAAATTTGTATATTTAAAAATTTTAAATATTATAAAAATATATTTTTAAATTTTTTTAATAACTATTTGCATTTTTAATTTTTTTCAATGAAGCTGTGACGTTTATCTGATACATATTTTTAAATTCTAAGAACGGTCGTTCGACGTTAGTGGTTGGGCATATTTAAAGCAAATAAATATTGTTGGATTTTGAATCTTGATAAATATCATCAAGTTGAATGTTTTTGCCTAAAATAGTATTGCATTGATTTGTTGTAGAATTACCAAATCTTTATTTTTCAATTAAACAGGTGACACTTTATGTCAATTTGCACTTGTATTATAATAGTACTTACTATTTGTAAATATCATTATCTACCAAAAAAAAAAAAAAACATAAAATATTAGTACCCTCACCCAATATTTAAAAAATGGTTATAACGTTATAAGCCAAAATAATTAAATAAATAAGAATAACCAAATAATTTTGTTTAAGCTAATTTGCTTATTCCGTCTTCTTTATGGTACATCCTATGTAACTTTAAATGAACTAGGACACACTCAGGTTACGTAAAGTAAGAATTTTTTCTCTGGACGCATTTGGGTGATACCTTATTCCAAACGTACTTGAATCATTAAATAAGGGAACTATTCAAATGTTCGAATAAGGAGTGTTTGAATAAACTTGTTCGAATTGAGTGTTTGAAAAAATCTGTTTGAAAGAACTTGTGTTTAAATAGTATTATGTACGAATGTTATATTTTCCTATTTTAACATAATTACGAATATACAAATATGGTTCATTGTTACAGATAAAATACACCTAATAATTTGTTGATAGGTATAATTCTATGAACGCGTGATATAGGTGCGTATAATAGTTTAGAATTTTTAAGGGGAATTGCTTATAAATTATAATTTATCTTTTTAATGTATTTTTTTTTTCAAATAAACATATACATCATATAATATAATATGTTTATATAATTTTTGGTATGATAATTTAGAATTAATTTTTATACCGATTATGTAGAGTATTATACTATTATAATATATATCATAATATAATAGTATATATTATGCATATAATCCTAGTATCTAGTATACTTATCTATGAGATAAACTGATCGCTTCAACAGTCAGTTTAGAAAAATTAAATTTTGTTGATTTCATAATAAAAATGTTCGAATAATCGAAAATAATATACGAAAATTTAAACTTTCTATCAGACAACATTCGAACACTTTTAATTCGGACACATCACTCGTTCACACATAATATTCAAACATTTAACTTTTCTAACATTTAAAATTCGAAAACTTTTCAATTTTCATTTGTACACATAATTTTCGAACAAACGACCCTTCGCCATTAAATAAGGGTCATTTCACCATGCACTCGAGAAACTCTAGAGAGAAGACCATCTGTACTGTCAATAGGTAATGCCATTACCTAATAGGTTTGTCTAGTTTTAGTAATACATAATATTATGGCAGTTCACCAATTGCGCCTATAATAACTTTTTTATATACTAATTACACTCTATACATTTAAGAGTCGATAGACCAGTTGCACTAAAAACATTTTACAATACCTAAGGAAAATATATTAGTTATAATTATTATATAATAAATGAAAATATTAACGATTTTTTGTGAGTATTAAATATTAATACATAATATAATATAAATAAATATTTATTTTTCGCATTTTACAAGTTATTTTTTTAATCGTCAATTATTTAAAATTAAATACCAGTTACATTACATTATAATTCATTTCATAAAATTTCCGATACTGTTATAAAATATCCAGTCACTTTAACCAGTAATCAATCGATCAATAAATAAGTTTTAATTTGCAAACATTTTAGTATATATATTATACAAGCGCAATTGGTTTACTTATCCTATGCAATTGGTATTATACTAACCCTAAACGAAAATTTTGTGTTAAGCGCAATTGATCCATGCCCAATATTATATGTGCAGCGTAGGTAAATTTAATGCGTTTATTATGTCATATTAAATCGGTCACTGACGGTTCAAACACTATGGTACGCCCTACCAATGATTTCGGGATCGACAAGTGTTCTGCGAGTCCGGCAAAGGTGTAAATCCTTTCACGTCCGACGGAACACTCCATGGTTATTATGTTTACGACGAGCGTCCTTTACATTAGGGGGAGAATAAAAAAAAATGATAATGCAAAAATACAAAACGCAAAAAACATAATGCACGTGCCACATCTGAGTATATCATTATTATATACATATACAGAACAACCCTACAAACTCCTATATAGTACAATAATATAGTATGATGTGTAGGGGTCACGGATGGCTCGTTTTTGAGCCCTTAGGTTCGTCCCCGCGCGCAGACTCCTCGCATTTATAATGCCCGCAATTAAATTTCCATTGAACCGATTTCTACATGTATATACATATTAAAATATGTAAGCATATATATATATATATATATATATATATATATATATATATATAACATAAACACATACGTGTGTGGTGACAACAACCGCATTTGGTTTAATATAATATAACCGATCGACTTGCCCAATAATATAATATATAATATTATATTATATACATATAGCTTATTGCTAGCTGCACAGTAACACACCCTACTGACCGCATGCCTAATACCCTATCCACACACACACCGCGACCGCTTACGATTTTACTCACTTGTGATATGACGGTAACACGCGTTTCACATGAATGTACGTCGGTGTAAAGATTTATTACTATTAATTATATTATAATATTTGTATACATATACAAATCCTCTTAATCGTTCTGTGGACATAAAGTCTAACTTTATGGTTTACTAATAGCTGTATTATAGTATTTAGGAATAGTTACAATTGTAATTTGTAAAAATTCAATTGCACAACGTTTACTAAACTGTGAGTCTTTGAATGCTAATTTTTACAAGCAATACAACTAAAAACACTTTTAATGCACATTCAATACTTCGATATTGAATTTTCTAATTAAAATAAAATATTTCTATTTTATTCTTAACTAAAATAAATAAAATATGTAAAAATATTTAAACAATCTCATAAAGTGCTAAAATGGTATTGCTGCCATCACTACTCATGTTCCAATAAATTAAATTATTTTGTTTTGACGGATGTTTGCAGATTGGCAGATTACAGTTTCGCTTAAATTTTTTTATCCTAACCAGAGCTTACAAATATTATTTTTCAAATAAAATAAAATTATGTAAGGTTTTTTTTTTAAATTATTTAGGAGTGCATATTTCACCGCACCGTATAAAAATTAGTAACTTCCAACTATACAGGTATATTTTACAATAAAATTGAAGTTTTTAAGTCAAATTAAACACATTAACATAGAATTGATCTATAAAAAAAATAATTAAAAATATGAGTGTTGCATTTAACACCATTTTAGATAAAAATTTAAAGGGGTTGTTGTTCAAAACGAACAAGAATGGGGTTGGAGACTCCTGTACAGCGATTCCTAACCTAAGGTCACGATCCAAATTAGGGTCGCAGAGATTTTTCTAGTGAATTGTGAGTGAAAGCTAAAAAGTAATTTACATATTATGTCAGTTAAATTTGTTTATGAACATTCAAAATGGTCATGCCTAACAGCTAACTACTGCCTCAGTAACTTATATTATTCTTTTTCTTAGGTATTCGGCCACTAGGACCATCCTGTTATAAGACCTAGCTTTATAGAAGAACGCCACACCTGCATGTGATATCTTCATTTTACATAAATTCACCTTTGAAAATTGTTGTTCAGCAGAATCCATTATATGTTGTTGGCTATAATATTAAAGTAATTTTACCTATCATATAACTTAAAAGCAAGAATATTATCTATAGATCATGTATTTAGGCTTCTATTGAAATTATAATTTTAAAATGAATTATAACTATAAAAAATATTACATCTTTAAACTCATAACTCACTTTAAAATTATCTTAGCATATAATATATTATATCTATCTGTAATATAGAAGATGTCATCACCAATTCTTGTATCGTGCATGGTATTAGGTATTTACAGTAGATAATGTGATGTAGTAATAACTAATAATTAATAGATATCTTACAGCTAACTCAATAATTTACTTAAAAATAAGTTATAATAATACAAATATATAATAAAATAATGATTTTGTAAAATTTAATAATGTAATGAAACATGCAACATTATATTTTAATTCATAATAGTAACTAGTAAGTAAATCTATTTAACCCGAAGAATTACGTTATCAATATTGTATATGTATATTGAGTAGCGAGTTGGATTAAGGGATTTTCTGTCTAAAGTTATTTATCACCTAATTGTATGTATTGATATTTTACTTCAAAGAGTGTTACGTAAGAAGGGCATAATATATAACATAAATTAAAAAAAGTATCAATAAATTAATCAATATTTTATTTATATAATATTCAATAGATCAAAATTATATTTACTAAATAAAAATAAATAATAAAATATTATATAATATTATAATATATTCATTTTCTTTACATTATTGTCTTATGTTTTGATTAATTTTTGTGCAGTATTCAATAATATCGTCATTAGATAAGATAATTGATAAAAACAGTAACTATGTTAACTAATAATATTTGGGCTGTTGTCATACTTATCGCAAAAATTTCCCGGTTTCCACATATCGTATTCAAATAATATTCTTATTATAAAGTTAAATTCAGATACGAGTTCTAATGTTTCTTCGTGGGCTACGACTAACTATGAATACATATATGCATATATTATACATAATTTATGCGTTCTACGACTGTGGTTTATTTTGAACACTTAATATTTATATTGTTAAACAATATTTATTGAATAATATTTGTTTCATAATAAATTAATAACAATAGTAACATAATGCATTCAAATTACTTGTGTTTAAATTTTTAAAATAACGTTTCAACGTCAATCATTATTTTGTGTTACTTCATAAAATAATATGCTATTTTATTGCCACCTTATAACATTTTTCGTTATAGTTAATAGCTTAAGTTTATATAAAATAACCTTTAAGACTTAAGTATCTTTATAGAATAATATTATTTTATAATGATTATATGCATATACTATATAGTATATATTGATATATATAATAATATTATATTGCATTAATGTTAGATGTATTATATGTGCTTTAAATAAGTTTAAACAATTATTCACGTTTAATAACGACTGTTTTTATAAATTAATGACGTAGAAAAATGTATATTTTTCTAACGTTTATTTATTTACTTTTTACATTCACCGATAAAGTCTATAGGTACCGTTACGTATATCCAGTTTCCGAGCGTATGTAAACCCTCTAGCCACATACTAATTTAAAATGCGTGTTTAGCAGCTGTAATAATCACGTAAAAACTTTTGTTCGTGCTTTAATCCGTTCCGTAAACATTGGTTATGGTTAATCCTCACTCGAGCACTTGAGGATTAGGTACAGTTTGCCGCCAGCAACCCTTTCAAATCTTTTGAACTACACTGCTTTCCCCGGAACTGTATATTTGTTCTTATACATTATTATTATTTTAATACATATGGATCTTTATTGATGAATTCGGATGACATGTTCGCTTTACGATTGCATTTGTATCTACATCCCTTCCTCGTCAACGTGGTTTTTGGGGTAGGGTTAATTGTTTTGTACTAAGGCTTTTCATTCAGAAATCAATTTTCAATTTTAGGGTGGATTTGTGAAACATATTACACTGTATTTAATAAATAATAGGTACATAATCAATAACATAATAATATAATCATGGAATTATATGACTAGTACATATACAAGGTAGCTCTATATATAAACCTACATGTAGTTGTATATTTATAATTATTATTAATTATTAGAAGTACGACACTATACATCACTGTCAAGTATATATTCTTAAATATAAATTAATTTTTCTATCATGAATAAAAAGTAAATATAAAATTTTACCAATTAAAATAATACTGACTTTTGTTAACACTTGATTAAAAAAAAAAAATGAAGATTTTAAAGCAACAAATAATGTAATTCGAATAATTCGATGTCAGATAAAATTTAGAAATTAATATTGTTATCAAATAACTAATATTTTTGATTCGTTTTCTATGATTTTTATTATAAAATGTGTAGGTATTTTCATTATTGAAAATTATTTAAAATACTTTCTTTTACAATCATAATTATTAGAACATTGTCATTATAAAATTTATAGCTGTAATAACAAAAATAATTATAATGTCATATTAGTTTACTACGATGAAAATTTTTAGATATTAATAAATTATATTCGAATTAGTTTTGTAATTGGTTCTGGCTGTTTTTGATTAAACGAGTATATATCGTATATATTTAGGTATTAACTATTTCACTGTTTTCCACTAAACCAAGATGTTCACCATCATAAGCGGTAGCCACAGGTATGCCTTTCACCTGATCATCTGTTTTTGTACGTGGAAAAAATGATTTCGATAATGATGAAATAAAAGAACCCTAGTTGTACGCGTCATCGTACGTACTTATGGATACAAATGTAACCACGTCAATCACATATTATATAACAAGACTCGTTTTTCGCAGATTCTAAAATGTATATTATCATTACACACACACGCACACACATCATGCATGCATAAATGATAAAAAGAGAATATATCATTATTACCACACTAGTATTTACTCATATTTAGAGCAAATATTAGAACACCTGGAACTGGAGTGAAAAGATCATCATTACACACTTATTACATTTTATAGTACCCTGTAACCCGACAACAGCCCTTTTGTGTATAGTTGCTTTAGCACGCTATACAATATTGCAATTCAAGTGCTATTAGAGACTCACGGCATGATAAACAATACGTCATCGCCATGGCTCTAGATACATATATTTTGTGCTCCCCAATCGTAGCACGTCCCTCATCACTATAGATGAACGGCTGAATCAATATAATAGAGCGTAGTACATCGTATATTATTATTATTGTAAATTCGCATTCGTTTCCGGAAACAAAATATCGTTTTCAAGAAAAACGTTAATAGAAAATGTTTATAAAGTACTAAGTAGTCATATTGCATAATTTTATTTTACTATATCATCATCTACGTGGTTCGCGGGGTCGGAATATGTTTTAAAAATAATATGTTTAAACTGTCTTAAACATGTGTTTAAAATGTTTTAAACAAGTGGATTTGTTTTAAACGTTTTGTACATAAGCATTTAAAACGTTTAAAGAATTTTATTTAGGATTAAAAATAATAATAGTAAAGCATTTTATTCTATGTAACTTGTAATTATTTTGTCAGAGAATATTCTTATGAATTGAATGTTTCTTTAATAATATTACATTTTGGTTGAAGTATGATAGGAAATAACACATCACGAAAACAGTGTTTTATTTTTAATGTTTATCCATCATAATTATTAATTCATAAAAATATAACTATGGCATGGCACGATTGCATTGGCCATATTGTATAATTGACTATAATTGTTTTATTTAAAATGAATAATATTGAGCATAATATTATTTTAATTTTTAATTAATTGGCAATGAGTAATTATTATTTACTATAAAAAGCTTAAAAATAAGCGAAATATTTTGAAAACTAAATTACACTGAAGACAGAAGTACAGGACAACAATTTGTAGAAATTGACAATTGTTATTGTACCTATTCAAATAATTCACTTTTTCTGTAATATAAGTTTAAACCTCTACACAAACCTTAGTATCATGTTTAATACCAATATATTTTTATTGTACGATTTTTGCAATCTAAATGTATTTATAAAAATATTTAAAGGTTCGATAGAACTTCATAAAATAAATTTAAAGTTCGGTTTCATACAACCCGGCATATAAATTATAATATTATTTATGTATAGTATGTATTACTGGAAACGTGGTTAAGCGATATAGCAGTTCATCGGGGTTCCCGGTCAGACCCCGTAATATGCAGCTGCACGATTATATCGTCGGTCATATCAAACTTTTATTTAAATGCGATTTGCATTCATTCGAAATGTATATACGAGCATAAAAAAGCCCCCATTATATTAATTCGTATAGCGCGTATTATACCACAGCTCGATCCCACTTGTTATGCATTCGTGCATCTCACCCTCGAATCTATAAGCCAAAAAAACCACCTGTACCATTGTGTACGGATTACTCAATTAAAAGATCTGAAAACACTTCCACCCAGACACGTGAGTGATAAGAACACTCGATAACAATTGTATGGTTTTCAAACATTGTTGATAATATTAATTACATAGTAAAATATATGATTTACGATGAATGATGATTATAAAGCACAACTAACAAGACAAAAATTCATATGTTTTTATTACTTTTTAATTTTTATGTTTAAATTAAATTAAATATATTTAACAAAAAATTCATGTACGATAAATTAATTGAAAAGTTGTAAAAATATATTTTTGTAGATGGGTTGTTGCGAAAATAAAAAGACGGGCAGGTTACCACTTTGCTGAACCATAGACAAGTAAGAGTGCTAAAGATTAAGTGTCGAGTAGGACGAATAGATCACTGTAATGGATGTGTTTAATTCAACGATATATCATTGTATATTTTATACAAAAAAAAGGATTCACAGCGGATATGTTCAGTCAGTCTATATTACTAAGACAAGTATATTTCATAATTTGTTTTTTATTTTGGTATTGCTATTTAAATTTTTATTTTACTTTTTTACCGTTAGTAAATGATTGATTAATTTAATTTTGGCAAACATTGCATTTTGATTCTGAGTGAAGCAATTTTATAAAGATGTATGTTTTTTGTCTGTGTACACGTTAATTAGTAGAAAAAAAGCTCCAAACTTCAACTTGAAGGTAGTTTTGAATAGAGAATTGGATCAATATTAAACACTTTCAGTATTTTTTTTATTTTCGGAAAAAAAAATGAAAAACCTGAAAATTTTACTCAAGTCCAATATTATTATTAAAATAATTGTTTTATAATTATAGTCCATGATTACTTTAAAACTTTTACTTCTATTATTTATTATATAGAATGAAATTTTAGTATGTTATTATTATTTTCATTTGTTGATTTATTTTAAGATATTACCTAGTACCTACCTATTTAATACCATAAACTTATTCGCACTGTTTATGGTAAGGTGACTCAAAAGTCAATAACAATAATACAATAATTTGGTAAATATGTATATCAATATAATATAAAAAATTTCGTTATGACGAAATGAGATCATTGATCCTATTTTAGCTATACATCAAAAAAATATCGTGAAATATACTTAGTGATACAGACTGATACACTGTTTCCAATCAGAATCGTTTTTCGTATACCTACAATGATATATCATTTATCATTGAATTCAAATTTAACACACCTATAATAATGAACCATCAGTACTTAATGTACAGCAGAGTGGTACTCACTTGTCTACCTTTCTTTATTATTAATATTAATTATAATAACAAATAACAATTATAAATATAATTTATACCATATTCTACTATTATTACTAAATTTTATGTCAATACTAGCTGACTATAAAACCATTAAAACCGTATGAATAGTTTTATGATATATAACCGTATAAATATAGGTAATATTTAAAATTTAATCTACATATTTTGAAAATATTATTGCATTAAGTAAAATCATAAGATATGTAAAAGTTTTAAATCCAAACGTATAATATTTTTGATATAATATAATAAATTAATGAAAATCTTTGAAATATGTAATTCTATTCAAATTTGAACTCCAAACGTTTTTAAAACTAATTATTATTATACAATTTTTGAATTTTTGAATTCAAGTACTTGTGTAAATAACTTATGAGGAATACTATATTACATTTTCAAACCTAAGCTCAAAAAATTGAAGTTTTCATAAATTTTTTGTATCTTAAATTTGAAATCTGATTACAATATTCTTTATTAGTTTTCAGTCTACAACAAATATAAAAAGGTTATCGAAAAGTCATATTATTTTTTTGTGATCGTTTAAAGTTAAATAAGTAATTAAACGACCAATAACGATGTTAATTATTTTATTTTAATTTAAAAATAATATTCATGTAAACTTTAAGCATTTACGTATATTATGAATTTATTTTCTACGTAATAATATTTTAAAAATATGTAGATTATTTTAAGATATTACCTATTACCTCTAGACCTATGGTACATGAATCTATTCACGCCGTATTACACTAAGGTGGTATATATTGACTCAAAAGTTAGTACTTAGTAGCAATAGCCAATAATATAATATGGAATAAATAATTGTAATTTTTTAATACTAAATGCTAGTATTTGAGTAGTTATAATCTGATAATATATTCAAGTTATTTACTTTTCGATAGTTATTTTTATTTTTTTTTTATTTATTATGTAAAACCATAGAGTATATTGTCATATTTAATTATTTCCTTAAATGTTTCGTTAGTGTTTTGTCTAAAATGTATTATTATTTATTATTCATATATTTAAATTTTATTTATTAAAATCAGATTAAAAATAGAAAAAACCATGCTATAGCTTAGAAATAAATTTATTAGTACAATTACGTCATAATATAGTATAGATTATGTTTAAAAGTTAATGAAAAAACAATAAATATTTATAGTTAGTTGAATAATAAATTGATTTCAAATAGCCCGACCAACCTTGAAAATGAAGAAGATTATACCTAATATGGAGAATGAGTTTTCCAGAATTAAAATTTAGAATGGATGAAAATGTTAGTTACATATTTTGAGATTTAAAAAAATTAAAGAGGCAAAACATGTATTATTTGTAAATGTTAAGGCAAAAACACGGGTACGTGGACTGAAGCAAATACACGGGTACACGGATTTTAACGTCTATTTACCAGTTTATTTTATTTACACGGACTTTAACACCGTTTTGTTAACAACACGTGTACCTATGTTTTTAAATACCCGTGAAATAGGGACCTTTAAATTATTAATATTATGAGACCATGTCTTCTATTTCGTGTACTCGTATAATATGCGTGTTTACAGGGTGTATACTGTAAAATGTATATTATGACATTATGCTAACGGCACGTGCACTACCGTTGTTCGTTCACGTGCCATGATTTAAGCATCGGGGTCTATGAAATCACTGTATGTATAATAATAATAATATTAAAAATGGTGTTGACTGTTTAATTGTTGAACTATCAAATATTGTTTACTATCTATATATATTATAAATTACTTATTTATAAACTGACCCAGCTTGGTGATCCACCATTTGACCACTAAATGTATAAACGGCATTTTTTTTTAAATTATGTTTTTAATTTTTTCATTAAATTTAAATTTAAAACCTAATTTAAAAATTCCGAACTTCACTTATCATTTGTCTTCGAAAAATCAAAACTAAAACAATAGACACTTGAGACCTGGACCTCCTCAAGACAAGCCACAGCTTTTATACTCTAAAGCTGAAAGCATATCAGGCGCGTACATAAAAATAAATGTCTGAGGGGGGGGGGGTTACAAAATGTAGCAATACAAATTGTGTCGCAACATAATAAAACAATTTTTCTTCGTTAATCAAAGCATATGAAAAGCATCTGAAGTATATCAAATAAAAACTAAAACAAGTAAATAATAATTAATAAAATCCAATTAGGTACTTAACACTATAACAATATATCATCTTATAATTTTTTTAATTATTATAATTTTTACAATATTATGTATCTAATATCTATATTATAGTTATAAAGTAAATAAAAATACTAAATTTTTAATAAAAAAATAAATGATTAATTTCGGACGATTGAAATATTTAATGACAATATCATTATTATGATCAAAATGTCGGCAATAATATGCCAATATTATTAAATGAAATTATTACACTTTTATTATAATCTTAACCAACGACTGTATTATACATTTGAAATAGAGGTAGGCACTAAATATTATATACATTTTATATTTTAAAATATATTAAAGTTTGTGTATCTATTTTAGCTGTTGCCTGTTGTCATAAGTTTCACGAAAGACCCAATATTTAATTTCATTAAATTCTCTGTTATGAACGGGGTTAACTAAAAATAATAATACTTCATGGTAAGTATTTATCTTTTATCCCACACATATAATATCATCTTATTTTAAAAGCAATTTGTTATATTCTAAGTGGTATTTCTGATAAAATTATAGAATACAAAATAAATTTACATACATTATACATACTATTATAGACTAATTGTTTAAAGTTTAAACAACTATAACATGTAATTTTGTTATTTAATACAATTTAAAAATATCGTGTGACCGTAAATACATGCAATTGAACGCGAGTTTATATTAAATAATCTTGATTTAATAAAAAATATATTATAATTTAATAATTAATAATATATCGCTGCCGAAGACAAACCAGCCGATAACCGGAACCCTTTTGGATTTTCCGGACTGAGTGCTAATAGGATATTGAATGGGCTAGAGCGAAGGGGTGATCGGTTAGGAACGCGATATCGGGGCTGCAGCTAATAAAACAAAAAAAACATCCCCAGTGCACCCAAAACGAACGCGGACGTGTTACGAGGAGCACACACACACCGACTGACATTGGCTACCATTGTAGGACCTACGGGTCGCAGTCTAAACTTTAGGGGCCGAGAACGTGTGGTCTAAATGTTTTATATATGTAGTGTGTCTGCATATAGATGTGTATCGAATCGCGTGCGGAACGAAAGCTTTTGTGGCGAATTTTCACAATGCGAATTATGTACGGTTGCAGCACCTGTTTGTTGGCCGCCCTGCTATTACTCATTGCTTATAATATACAAGTTATAATGCCGGTTCAGTTTTGATTTAAATTTCGTCGACCGTCTCTTTTCTAAACGGTCACGTATCACACTACACTCGTTACGACATCCGCATTCTCAGTGTTCGTCACAATCGTCGGTATCATGTATATTGTATAATGTATTATAATATATAGTGGCAGCTCGTGCTATGGGGCATATCGGCATGGGTGGATAGGCCTACCGAGAAACCGTGCATTGCTCGGTGGGCTCCCTCTTCGTATTTCGGTAATGGGGCCCTTTTTAGACTTTTTTTTCATATGGGGGCCCCCCTTTTTAAAATTTCCCGGTAGGCCAAAAATGGCCTATTCGCCCATGCATATGGGAACGTGTCCCACCTACAAAATTGAAAGAAAGAAGAAGAATTTATGTTAAATTAAAATTTAATAAGTATTTCTTCCGTCATAATAGAATTGGTAATATTGTATATTATTATTTATTTATTATAAAAATAAAAAAATGTTATCAAATACGAGCACTTCAACGTATTATACGTCCATACTTCATGTTCATACCACGGACTAAGATATATGTCTTATCTAAGGTTAAAAAACCCAATACAAGGTTATCCATAAGTTTTCCTTCATGTGACTGTAAACAAAAATTCTATCGTCAATACAGAAATAATTTTATGAGCGTATAAAAATTAATTTATTACGAAATTGCGTAAAATTACGATATATTACAATTTAAATATAGGTAATCAGTGGCGTATTTACGGGGAGGATATGGGGGATAGATCCCCCCATTGGTCTTTTTTTTACTTGATAGGATTAATAATATCATTAATATCATACATATATTACAGAAATACAGAAATACAGAATAAAATTATTGAAAACGCTACGTTTTATTATAATATTGAAATTTTAAGAATTTAGAAATATTATGGTTGATGGCCGTAGTCAATACGCCACTTACTGCTAAATATGTACACGATTGAAAACAATCCGTATTGTAAATCGTAAAATTCAGTCAATCGTCATTATTGTCAATAAAGATACGGCTATTATTATTATGCTTTTAATAATGAGCGTTTGGTTACTATTTCAAAACATATATCGTATTGCAAGGCGAAGGTATATAAATAGGCATTCTAAACAATAAGTTGTTTCATAACAATGAATAATAAATCTTCAAAACCAAAAAAATACAGTCTTATATATTTATATGTAGGTACTTATTGATAATAAGTATATACATTTTCAAAATTTTTGAGAAACGGTAGTAATGGAGAGTGTACACCCCCCTCCGGTAGAGGAAATTATGTTTGCCAACGTATATCCCCCCTTAGACAAAATCCTAAATACGCCACTGTAGGTAATAATATAATATATCCTACTAATTATCCTAGGCTGATAAATCAACTCTGTTCAGAATCGTTTTTCGTATACACATATACAATGATACCTGTAATTGCATTCAAATTTAACACATCCATTATAATTACCTATTTTCCATCTGGCATCTGTATTCTGTACCCCCTTGCCTACCCTTTTTTTTTAATGATTTGTTTTGTCTTATGCACTACAAGTTTTTTTTACACAACGCCAACTTATATCTCCAGAAACAAAGTTTCTACTCACGTGATATTTAAAATAACAAAAAACTAAACAAAGTTTTTGTTTACTTTAAATAGTTATATAAAATTTCATTATATTATAGTAGTACTAACTATTCATGTACTGATGCAACTGACATATAAAATAATATAACTGATAAATGCATTTTTATATAATATAATCTTTATCGATTGGGATTTCATGATTTCGATTAGCACGACTAATTCGAACAAGACAAGTCATGGGGGGATACATCCCCCCATGATTTTTTTCTTTAATATTTATAACAATTACATTTATGTGTATTGTACTATAAAGTTCATGTATTACATTTTGTTTTAAGTTTTTCTCAAAATAACGCTTATGAGCGTATATTATTATCTAGATTCTAGACTCATTCTAGGAACAAGGCTGTTATTATTATTAATATTTAGTAATTAGTTATTTATACAAAATATACGGGAATTACCTACCCAGCTCGGTGATTGTGAATATTCAATTACAACACACTCTTCCCTTGACAGTACATTTGCTATGATCTACATAAATAAGACAGAGACAACACATGCGGGTAGAACATCTTCTTAATACAATAATACGTAGCTATGTCATTATAGTTGGCCAATTCATTGATTATTATTACATTTGTCACAATATTTTTTTACACAGACCACAGTGTTATGGCTTTTGTACTCGTCACTCGTATCTCGTACAGTCATATACTGTGTCGCACATTATACATATTTAAAATTACTGCTGTAAACTGTAATTGCGTCTATTTTATAAATTTATAATGTCTAATAAAAGAAAAATTATCACCTATTTTACTTGCTCTACCACTAAACACTCGGACTCGGATGAAAAAAATAGTATGATCCCGAAGATCATTTCAGATTTACAGAAAATGAAGTTGTGGACTTGCTGATAATATTTGTTTAACTAATTAGTGTAAAATGTTTTATTTATGTCGTCTCAATATATGACTGTTCATCGTGGGATTATAAATATAACCTCCAATGAAGTATTGGATACAAATATTGTTAATATTACATTGTTATAGATTAAGTACCAATTTACTTTAATTTAAAAAAATTGATATTAGGCATAACCATAAATTATACCCATTTTAATGATTAATAGTAGTGCATATTAAAAAATCAGCCATATCCCTCCCATGACAAAATCATTTGACCGCCACTGTTATAGCCGCATGTGTTGTCTTTGTCTTACTAACGCACATGGTACATCATAGCAAATTTGCGTTCAACAGAACACATTTTGTGATGTTAACTATAATAATAGAGTAAATTTACAATTTATTATTAAATTTAAAGCTAAGAATATTATCTAGAAAATTTAATATGCCTACATATTCATTATACCTACAACTTACCTACCGCTTTAGTGGTTTACAAATACTGAAGTCTGAATAAAGAAGTTTGCTGCACGATAGATCCTTTACAGACCTGTGTATACTTGTTGTAAAAGTTATGCTAGGCAAACAAAATATTTCTATATATGAAAGTTTTAAGTGTTATTTATTTGTATTGTTAACAGCATTTAATATTATATTATATATTTATAAAGTATAAATTATTAAATTTTATTAAAAATTTCTATGACATGTTGTGTCGAAAAATGCTCTAGTCGTGGTAATCAAAAAGCCAACAGCCCAGAAAAATTGCATTTTTTTGGGTAATTAAAAATTAAATAATAAAAATTAACACAATGCATGTCTAAAGATTTTTTAAATGAATGAAAATAGGTGTTATCATTTAAAAAATGCCTATTATATTTCATATTCGCGTGCCAAACGGTTAACCATTTTTAAAATTTCACAAAATGTATATTTCAGCTTCTCTTATGATTCTAAAAAACTTATTTCAATAAAAGATCTTAAAGATAATTTTCTGAATAATTAAAATTGTGATTACACTTTAGGTATATATATTTATATTTGAAATAATAATAATAAAAATACATGCTAAACAAATGGTTTTCGTGTACCTACCTTTATATCTTAGGAGATATGTATGACAGTGACGTATACAATGGCACAGCGCTTATTAAATTACGATTAAAAACAAGAATTATTATATATTCCACTATTTCCACATATTTGGAAAGAGAGTTATTCTTATTTATTTCCCCCCATTATTATACAGGGGTTCCGCTAAAAGCAGCTGTTGGTTTACAAAATACATATAAGTGTAGTATAAAATCCATATCTAATACATCTAAATTAACATCGCAACTGCCGCCGAGAAATATTAATATATTATTATTATTATACTCCCTCATAATAATCTTTGACAATGACAAATTAATAATAATATGACGTATTCAGTTTACAAAAATATATGTGTGTTACTTACATAAATGTGATTTTATAATAAAAATAATGGTATTATAATTTATATTACATATTTATAATAATATATTGGATTTTGCCAATAGTAATTACTGTAATACCTATACTTATACAACACTGCTAATTATAATATATTAATAATATGTAAACATAATATACAAATATGAATTAATCTAATTTATTGGAAATTATAATGTAAAAAAATAATATGTATTAATATTGTTGTATTAAGCGTTTAAGAAAAATATAAATTAATATAGGTAATAATAAGAGATATTAGTATTTAAAAATAAGGTTTAAGAAAACAATTGTATAGCAATATAACAGTATGTAATATATAAATATTACAGTTATAATAATCCAATAAATATATAAGGCAGATTTCCGATTGTAGGCTTACTTAGATAATGTGGAACCAGACGCAATAAACGAATTAAAATAAATGTTACAATTACGAACTATACGAAGATGATAAAATAGCAATCGACCAAACTAATATAAGTACCATATACTATCATTCAATCATATCAACGCGATGAAACCGCAATTAAAGAATTAAAATAAATACCACGATAATCAAATTATACAAAGATACTGGAACTAACACTACGACAATTAAATTTAAAATAAAAATATCAATCACATAATTACGGACAGACCAAACTATCTATATCAAAAATGCCGCAAATATACATTCAAAAGATCATTGAAGAACGCATATAAAAACACAACGCCCTCACAGCACGCGCGCAGTGTAAAAATCTCACCAACACGACACACAAGCTTCAAGCAGAAACACCGCCAAAAGAACACGAAAAATATCCCCACATCATAGCCCCATCTCTCTCTCACTTTATTTATTATCTATCTCGTTATATTTTATTCTGCTACAAGAAAGTTACTAAAATTATTTTTAAGCATATTGTAACTAGGTAAGACAACAATTATATTACAATACGTGTAATTTTAAACATAGTTAATAAAATAACTAGGTTAAACATAAAATAAACGATATAATATAATTAATATTAAATATATAAGGATAATGGGAGGACTAAATAGTGGTCAGTGGTTGTCACCACTATAGATACCGAAAGAAAGTGTTTACAATATTTTGGTACACAATAAATGAACAACCAAAATATTGTATAACCAATAACCATATTATAGAGAATTAAAATGTTCACCGAATGTTTATATTATAATTTTATATGTCCGATAAAATTTTCTAAATATTTTAAATATTTTTCTGCTATTCATAAACTTTCATTTTTTTAAATTTTTTTTCTATTAATATAAAAAAAAATATATAAATGGGTAAAAATGTATTATTAGCTTTCTAATAAATGGTTAATTTCCAAATAAAAAAAATATCGAAAATGTTTAATGTAATAATGTAAAAATATACAGCGTGTGCTCGTGCCGTAGCTAGATTTTTTTTTTTATTTTGGTAGAAACACTTAATTTTTTCTAAAATTTTTACAATTATTCTAGAATACCTACTTATTTCCTTTTACTTTATGACCCATTTGTTTATGAAATGTTTACTACACATATATTTTTTTTGTGACTACAATAATTGTAGTGAACATAATCATTATGTTAAAAACTTATGATAAGCCGTAGGGATCTGATGGAGTTTTAATATTGGTGTTAAAATAGTTATTTACAATAATTTTTATATTATTATTTTTAACATAGGTTTTATTTTACACAGATTATGAGCATTAGTGCATTACTATTGATTTTATAATTTATTAAAATATTCTAAAATTAATATCATTACCTAAAACAGTAATAATTTATTTGGTTAAAAATTAATTTTACCATTATCGGTCGATCACGTAGTTATGCGAATGGACGTGGGTTCCGTGGGTTCCATGTGACACGACGGGTGAGTCAGTAGGTGGTGACTTGGTGGGAAACGTTATATCTGCACATTGTTGACGAAAACTGGTCACCGCTCTATAGCGGTCTCATTTTGAATTGACTATGTTTAGATAAATAACCCAGTTTCGTTCGTGTGTTAAATAATCGAGTCGTATATAAATTGTTTTTTTTAATATAATTAAACTTTTTAAAGCCTAGTCACCTAATATATAATATTTTTTATAATTAACTTAATTTATGATATTTATAACTGAAATGATAAATAAAATAAAATTAAAAATGATAAGAGTGATTTACTTGTAGGCTCAATTGATATATCTTTGTGAATAAAAAATCGTTAAATTATTTAAATAACACGCTAAAAACCGTAGCCTTTAAATTCAAACTATCTCTACCTTCTCTTCCTCCTATCAGACAAAAAATAATGAAAAACCAGGCGACGTGGTGATACTCAGTAAGTGTATTTGGAACAACTCTATGAAAAAAAATTGGAAAAAAGTTAAATAGTGTCGTCATAAAATTGAAACAGAAAAAATGGCTATTCTGCTTTTGATATATTACTTATTAGTTATTAGTTATTACTTATTAGTATTTATTATTATTATTATTATTATTATTATTATTAAAATATGCCTGTATGTCGAGGTATAGTATGGTATTCCTATATATTGTATTCAATTAAGTTTTTTGTATTGAACCATTTTGGTATGTGTTTGAGCAATATGTATTGTGAATCAATAATAATTGTATAATATTTATCATTTAATTATTTTATAAATAATGTAACTCGTTATATTCCATAGTATTTCCTATCTATCCGATTTAGGAAAGATTTTAGAAAAGAAACCTTTTAATTATTATTTAAGTTTTATTTATTACCGCACAAACTATAATTTTAGACATTTACTAAACAAAAGAAAAAAAAATAGATGCTCTAATATAATAGAAGTTCTGCCTGGTCTTCCTTAATTATATGACTGACCTATGTGAGCCATGACCAATAAAGGGACCCGACGCTAACAACCCGGTGAGAATCCTTTATAAATAGCTTACCCGCTCGCTGTAATATTCACGCTTTAGAGTTAACCATTCATCCTCAGAATGCATTAAACTATGTGCTACTCAAGCAAAATGTGCGCTTTGTTCCTACGACCATCGTACCAATTACCGAATAATACAATTTCCTATAATCTATATATAGGGCAAACATTTTTACACGATACTATAATAAGTCTAACTCAAATAATTCTAATGTCAAACAAATCCACCTATTACCATATATGCTTAAGTAAAAAGTATTTGACTCCTCTAATGCATATTATCAGGCAACTTCCAGCCAATCATCTCAATATTCATTATTGTATTCTTTAATTATTTTGATTTTTAAAAGGCCTAAGAAGTATGAAACATTTTTATAATGTGTCCAATTCAAATATTTAAATGTCCAACCAAATGTATAATGCTAGAACAGCATTTAGCAAAAAAAGTTAGGTTAGGTTAAAAAGTCAACCCGCTAAAGTTGTCAACGGTGGGGCAGGCACCTTGAAGTCTGCCATGAAAGAACTGGGGGGGGGGACGGCGATCTCCACCCAGGATGGAGGATTTAAAGTCCTCTTCGAGCGTGCCGGTTAGGTTAGGTTAGGTTAGGTTAGGTTAGGTTAGGTCATCTCAAGGAGATGATCCAAACCCAGAATGTAGCCATCGCCGAAATGGCGGAACACATGAGCGCCATAGGGGAAATACAAAAGGAGCAACAGCTACAGCAACAACACCTACGGCAGCAGTTACAGCAACATCAACAACAGCAGCCAAAGGTGACGTCTCCGAAGGAGGAATCGCAGAAGAGCCCAAAGAGTCAACCGAGCCAGGAGAAGGAGGCACAGAGCCCTGAACCAACAACCAAAAGGCAGGCTCAGAGACAACGGATGAAGCGGAAGCAGAAGACAAACACGGACGAGCAAGAGCCACCAGAGGAGAACCAGCTGCCTGCTCCCAACTATGAGGAAACCGGAAAAACCGACTGGCATACGGTCAAGAAAAAAGGCACTGGGAAAAAACTGGCCAAAGTTGCACCAGATGCAATCATAATAAAAATAACTGAGGACAAGACATACGCCGACACACTAAGAAGCCTGAAGAAAGGCCTTAACGACGCCGGGCTAACGGATGAAGTTGGAATGTCAAGGAGAACAAGGAGCGGAGATCTGTTCTTACAGCTAAAAAAGAAAACTAACAAAACCTCCCAGGTAAGAACCATTGCAGGAGACATAACAGGAGCCGAAACATATCTGAAAACAACCACGGCCGCGGTAGAGATACGAGGCCTGGACACAGATGCAACTCCAGAAGACTTAGTCGCTGCAATATCTGCTAGAATAACGAACGCTATCACAATAGATGACATAAAGGCGATTAAACCCGGCAACGGAGGGAAATCAATAGCAGTGGTCATTCTTCCGGCTAGAGCAGCCAATGAACTAGCTAGAGGACCGCGGCTGCGTATCGGCTGGGCATCATGCTCGATACGAATACGTACTCCAATGAACAGATGCGCACAATGTCTTGACTTTGGGCACAATAAAAGTGCATGTGCCGGACCCGACCGCACAGGAATATGCCTCAATTGCTGGAAGTCAGGACACACGAAAAAGGACTGTGACGCGAGGCCAAAGTGTGGCCTGTGTGAAGAAAACGGTGACGAAGACAAAGGGGACCACTTTTCTGGAAGTGGTAAATGCCTGACCTTCAAGCGATTCCTAGCGAACGGCGGGAACAAACGATGACCAGAATACTACAAGTAAACCTCAACTGCTGCAAGGTGGCGCAGCAACTGCTTTTGCAGACAGCCACCGAAAAGAAAGCTGATGTGATAATCATATGTGAGCAGAACAAGACACTGACACATTGGTACTCGGACACTGATGGGAAAGCCGCGATCGCTACGCATCAGGCGATAATCCCAGAGGAAATAGGCAAACCAGGTAGAGGGTATGTGTGGGTCAGAATACGAGGGATCCGAATATACTCTTGCTACGTCTCCCCAAACATCACGATGGATGATTACAAGGATTTCATAGAGCGACTAGAGACAAGCATACGATCGGGATCCGGAGAAGTCTTACTAGCTGGAGACTTCAATGCAAAACACGCTGAATGGGGCTCAGCAGTAAGCGACCAAAGAGGACACGTGCTAGCATCCCTGGCCGCCTCACTGAACCTAAACGTGTGCAACCTCGGAAACACCCCAACGTTTGAAAGAGGCTCGAGCCAGTCCATCCTCGACCTGACGTTCGCCTCGCCGCTGACAGCGCGAGAAATAGCCGATTGGAGCGTATTAGACGAGGAAACGAGAAGTGACCATAAATACATCTTCTACAGGATGGGTATACATGGTGAAAGACGTAGCAACTGCCCCATAGGATGGAGCCGGAAGAAGCTCGATTCACAAAAAATCAAAGACTACTTAGACGGCAAGGAGATGCCAAGAAATGCCCACCAGCTTATGGAATACATCACGGGAGCGTGCGACGCGGCTATGCCGAGGGTAAAGCCCACACGCAGTTACCACAAACCGCAATTCTGGTGGACAGATGAGATAGCCGAACTAAGGAAGGCATCGTTAACGGCAAGAAGGCGATACCAAAAAGCAGCAAAGAGAGGCCCCGCTGAAGAACAAAAACGAGTATTCAAAGAAGCCAAGAAAAGTCTACGGCTAGCAATAAGGAGAAGCCAAGAAAACTGCTGGAAGAATCTGTGCGCCGAAGTTGACCGCGACCCATGGGGGACACCATACAGGACAGTTATGAGAAAAATAGGTAAGCGGCAACCGGTACCTACGAAAATGATCCCCGCCATAATAGCTGAACTATTCCCGACTCATCCGGCGATAGAAGAAAACCCAAATCGGCAGACGGCGACAATACCCGCAGTCACGCTACAAGAAGTGCAATTGGCGAGTAAGAGATTACTTCCAGGGGAAGCACCTGGACCGGACGGGGTGCCGAACGAAGCGCTGAAGGTGGCTGTCAGGACACACCCGACGATGGTTAGGTTAGGTTAGGTTAGGTTGCGAGGGTAGATTTACCTTTCCGCGACGCCATCGCTCTGGCCGAGGCAAAGGTGGTGGTGGTCGGCTGGACCCGTTGCAGGGTAAAGCTTCAGGGTTAGGTTAGGTTAGGTTAGGTTAGGTTAGGTCGCGGCTAGGTTAGGTTAGGTTAGGTTAGGTTAGGTTAGGTTAGGTTAGGTTAGGTTAGGTTAGGTTAGGTTGGAGGAAGTTTTAGCGGTGGTACAACAGTCGCGGTGGAGGAGGTGCCTGCCGAGATGCAGCCAGTGGCGGAGGAGTCGTCGCAGCAGTTGGCCGGGCGGCCGGCGGGCCGTTCCGCCTCCGCGTCGTCGTCGTCGGGGCCGCAGCCATGATGGAGCTAAGGTACGTGCAGACGAACCTAAACCACTGCCGGGCAGCCCAGGACCTGCTCGGGGAGTTCGTGAGGGCGGAAGACATCGCGGTGGCGCTGGTCAGTGAGCCGCAAGGTGGCGGTCGAACTGGCTGGCACTTCGACTCCACGGGTCGAGCCGCCTTGGCTGTCTTCCGCCCCGGACTTACACTCAGCGACGTAGAGTCGGGCGACGGGTTCGTAGCGGCTACCGTGGGGGGCGCGGTTCGCGCCTTCAGCTGCTATGCTTCCCCCGCCATGTCCGTCGCTGAGTTCGGGCAGTTCCTGGGTCGTCTCGAGGCTTCTGTGAGGAGGGATCGCGGTGTTGGAATCGACCTCATTGTTGGGGGAGATTTTAACGCCCGGTCGGCGTCCTGGGGGGACCGCATCACGGAAGTCCGCGGTGACGATCTCGCCGCGTTCGCCGATTCCTTGGGGCTGGTCGTCATCAACTCGGGTCGGGAACCGACGTTCTTCGGGAGGGGGAGGGGTTCGTGCGTCGACGTGACCTTTGCCTCCGAATCCGCCGCGAGGAGGATTTGGGGGTGGACCGTGCGTACGGACGTGGAGAACATGAGTGACCACCATCACTTGTGTTTTTCATATCGCACCGGACGCACGCTCCCGGACACCTCCGGTGATCCCCCGGCGGCGGCAGCGGCTGGTCGGCGGCATCCGGGTTGGCGTACTTCCCGGATGGACGCGGACCTGCTCGCCGCGGCCGTTCTCACCGTAGAGTGGACGGGAGCGACTCTGCCCTCGGTAGCTCCAACCGGTTCCGGAGGCGCCGAAGCCATGGCCGAGAGGCTGGTCGGCTGCGTGACCGCGGCTTGTGACATGGCTCTCCCCCGGAGGAACCCACATCCTCGGGGAAGACCACCGGTTTACTGGTGGAACGGCAATGTCGCGGCCGCGCGCGCCGAATGCGTGCGAAGGAAACGGCTGTGGATCAGGCGTCGCGGACGCGCCCACGGCGGTGACGTGTCCGCGGCGGACGTCGAGCGAGACTACCGGGAGGCTCGAAAGGAGCTGAAGCACCGCATTCGCGAGGCGAAGGCGAAGTGCTGGGCAGAGTTGGTGAAGACCGTCGACGACGACCCCTGGGGGAAACCCTATAAGGTCGTCTTGAAGAAGCTCCGTGGGCCCCCGGCGACGGCGTCGATGGAACCGCAGACGGTCTGCGACATCGCCGCCGTCCTCTTCCCCCGAGGGGATAGAGACGGGGAGCCTGCCGATCTCGTGGGAGTGCGGCCCGAGGACGTTGCGGAGTTCTCTCTGGAGGAGGTTACCGCGGCGGTCGGTCGCTTCGGGAGCCGCTGCAGGGCGCCCGGTCCAGATGGCATTCCAAGCCGGGTCTGGGGCGTCGTGCACGCGGTGAGTCCTGGGTGGCTGGTCGACGTGTTCAACCTCTGCCTGAGGGAAGGCATCTTCCCCGGCCGGTGGAAGCGCGCTCGGCTCGCGCTTCTCGCCAAACCGGGAAAGCCGGAGGGGATGCCGTCTTCGTACCGTCCGCTGTGCCTCCTGGACGACGTCGGCAAGATCTTCGAGTTCCTGTTGGCGGTCCGGATGAACAGCCACATGTCCGCCTCGGGCGTCGAGTTGTCCGAAAGGCAGTTCGGCTTCCGGAGCGGACGGTGCACGGACGACGCGTTGCGGTTGCTTCGCGGGCGGCTCCGGGCCGCCGTGAACGCACGCCGTTACGCCGTTGCCGTGAGT
>NC_040878.1:93119662-93181030 GCF_003676215.2 Rhopalosiphum maidis | reverse complement strand
TAATTTTAAGTCCTTTTAAGTGTTTATTCGTACTGGAGGAAGCTTCTTTAAACAATGTAGCATTATCATAGGCCCGTCAGCCTATTATTTTATATCAAAAAATCATGAAGATCCAAATATTTAACACCCAAGTACACTAAAAATCATTTTATGAAAAAAACTCGAATGGTCTATTACGGCATGATGCATTTGTTTTTTGACTTAGATTCTTCGCATTAAATGTCAGTAGTGTGGTCGAAACAATTAGTGTGCAATAAAACATTAAATTTATTATATTTTTTTTTTATATCAGTTTTCGTCACTTTTTGAAAAATTTCGTTACTTTTTGATGATTTTGCAGTAAAAACTTCATTTTAAGTGTTTATTTCGTACTAGAAGCTTCTTTAAACAATTTAGCATTACCATAGATCCATCAGCCTAATGTTTTATATCAAAAAATCATGAAGATCCAAATATTTAACACCCAAGTACACTAAAAATCATTTTTTTGAAAAAAACTCGAATGGTCTATTACGGCATGATGCATTTGTTTTTCGACTTAGATTTTGCATTAAATGTCAGTAGTATGGTCGAAACAATTAGTGTGCAATAAAACATTAAATTTATTATATTTTTTTTTATATTAGTTTTCGTCACTTTTTGAAAAATTTCGTTACTTTTTGATGATTTTGCAGTAAAAACCTAATTTTAAGTCGTGTTAAGTGTTTTATTCGTACTGGAAGTTTCTTTAAACAATGTAGCATTATCATAGTTCCCTCAGCCTATTGTTTTATATCAAAAAGATCATGAAAATCTAAATATTTAACACCCAAGTACACTAAAAATCATTTTTTTAAAAAAACTTGAATAGTATATTACGGCAAGATGCATTTATGTTAAGACTTCGATACTTCGCATTAATTGTCAGTAGTGTGGTCGAAACAATTAGCATGCAATAAAACATTAAATTTATTATAATTTTTTTTATATCAGTTTTCGTCACTTTTTGAAAAATTTCGTTACTTTTTGATGATTTTGCAGTAAAAACCTCATTTTAAGTCTTTTTAAGTGTTTATTTCGTACTGGAAACTTCTTTAAACAATGTAGCATTATCATAGTTCCCTCAGCCTATTGTTTTATATCAAAAAATCATGAAAATCTAAATATTTAACACCCAAGTACACTAAAAATCATTTTTTTGAAAAAAACTCGAATGGTCTATTACGGCATGATGCATTTGTTTTTCGACTTAGATACTTCGCATTAAATGTCAGTAGTGTGGTCGAAACAATTAGTGTGCATAAAACATTACATTTATTATATTTTTTTTATATTAGTTTTCGTCACTTTTTGAAAATTTCGTTACTTTTTGATGATTTTGCAGTAAAAAACCTAATTTTAAGTCGTGTTAAGTGTTTTAATTCGTACTGGAAGTTTCTTTAAACAATGTAGCATTATCATAGTTCCCTCAGCCTATTGTTTTATATCAAAAAGATCAAGAAATCTAATATTTAACACCCAAGTACACTAAAAATCATTTTTTTAAAAAAACTTGAATAGTATATTACGGCAAGATGTATTTATGTTAGACTTCGATACTTCGCATTAATTGTCAGTAGTGTGGTCGAACAATTAGCATGCAATAAAACATTAAATTTATTATATATTTTTTTTATATCAGTTTTCGTCACTTTTTGAAAAATTTCGTTACTTTTTGATGATTTTGCAGTAAAAACCTCATTTTAAAAAGTCTTTTTAAAAGTGTTTATTTCGTACTGGAAACTTCTTTAAACAATGTAGCATTATCATAGTTCCCTCAGCCTATTGTTTTATATCAAAAAAATCATGAAATCTAAATTTTAACACCCAAGTACACTAAAAATCATTTTTTTGAAAAAAACTCGAATGGTCTATTACGGGCATGATCATTTGTTTTTCGACTTAGATACTTCGCATTAATGTCAGTAGTGTGGTCGAAACAATTATTGTGCAATAAAACATTAAATTTATTATATTTTTTTTTATATTAGTTTTCGTCACTTTTTGAAAATTTCGTTACTTTTTGATAATTTTGCAGTAAAAACCTAATTTTAAGGTCGTTTTAAAAGTGTTTATTTCGTACTGGAAGTTTCTTTAAACAATTTAGCATTATCATAGATCCATCAGCCTATTATTTTATATCAAAAATCATGAAGATCCAATATTTAACACCCAAGTACACTACAATCATTTTTATGAAAAAACACTCGAATGGTCTATTACGGCATGATGCATTTGTTTTTCGACTTAGATTCTTTTGCATTAAATGTCAGTAGTATGGTCGAAACAAGTAGTGTGCAATAAAACATTAATTTATTATATTTTTTTTTATATCAGTTTTCGTCACTTTTTGAAAAATTTCGTTACTTTTTGATGATTTTGCAGTAAAACTTCATTTTAAGTGTTTATTTCGTACTAGAAGCTTCTTTAAACAATTTAGCATTACCATAGATCCATCAGCCTAATGTTTTATATCAAAAAATCATGAAGATCCAAATATTTAACACCCAAGTACACTAAAAATCATTTTTTTGAAAAAAACTCGAATGGTCTATTACGGCATGATGCATTTGTTTTTCGACTTAGATTCTTCGCATTAATGTCAGTAGTATGGTCAAAACAATTAGTGTGCAATAAAACATTAAATTTATTATATTTTTTTTTATATCAGTTTTCGTCACTTTTTGAAAAATTTCGTTACTTTTTGATGATTTTGGAGTAAAAACCTCATTTTAAGTCTTTTAAGTGTTTATTTCGTACTGGAAGCTTCTTTAAACAATGTAGCATTATCATAGATTCCTCAGCCTATTGTTTTATATCAAAATGATCATGAAAATCTAATATTTTACACCCAAGTACACTAAAAATCATTTTTTTGAAAAAAACTCGAATGGTCTATTACGGCATGATGCATTTGTTTTTTGACTTAGATTCTTCGCATTAATTGTCAGTAGTGTGGTCGAAACAATTAGCATGCAATAAAACATTAAATTTATTATAATTTTTTTTATATCAGTTTTCGTCACTTTTTGAAAAATTTCGTTACTTTTTGATGATTTTGCAGTAAAAACCTCATTTTAAGTCTTTTTAAGTGTTTATTTCGTACTGGAAACTTCTTTAAACAATGTAGCATTATCATAGTTCCCTCAGCCTATTGTTTTATATCAAAAAAATCATGAAAATCTAAATATTTAACACCCAAGTACACTAAAAATCATTTTTTTGAAAAAAACTCGAATGGTCTATTACGGCATGATGCATTTGTTTTTCGACTTAGATACTTCGCATTAAATGTCAGTAGTGTGGTCGAAACAATTAGTGTGCAATAAAACATTACATTTATTATATTTTTTTTTATATTAGTTTTCGTCACTTTTTGAAAAATTTCGTTACTTTTTGATGATTTTGCAGTAAAAACCTAATTTTAAGTCGTGTTAAGTGTTTAATTCGTACTGGAAGTTTCTTTAAACAATGTAGCATTATCATAGTTCCCTCAGCCTATTGTTTTATATCAAAAAGATCAATGAAAATCTAAATATTTAACACCCAAGTACACTAAAAATCATTTTTTTTAAAAAAAACTTGAATAGTATATTACGGCAAGATGTATTTATGTTAAGACTTCGATACTTCGCATTAATTGTCAGTAGTGTGGTCGAAACAATTAGCATGCAATAAAACATTAAATTTATTATAATTTTTTTTATATCAGTTTTCGTCACTTTTTGAAAAATTTCGTTACTTTTTGATGATTTTGCAGTAAAAACCTCATTTTAAGTCTTTTTAAGTGTTTATTTCGTACTGGAAACTTCTTTAAACAATGTAGCATTATCATAGTTCCCTCAGCCTATTGTTTTATATCAAAAAAATCATGAAAATCTAAATATTTAACACCCAAGTACACTAAAAATCATTTTTTTGAAAAAAACTCGAATGGTCTATTACGGCATAATGCATTTGTTTTTCGACTTAGATACTTCGCATTAAATGTCAGTAGTGTGGTCGAAACAATTAGTGTGCAATAAAACATTAAATTTATTATATTTTTTTTTATATTAGTTTTCGTCACTTTTTGAAAAATTTCGTTACTTTTTGATGATTTTGCAGTAAAAACCTAATTTAAGTCGTTTTAAGTGTTTATTTCGTAATGGAAGTTTCTTTAAACAATTTAGCATTATCATAGATCCATCAGCCTATTATTTTATATCAAAAAATCATGAAGATCCAAATATTTAACACCCAAGTACACTAAAAATCATTTTTAGAAAAAAACTCGAATGGTCTATTACGGCATGATATATTTATGTTAAGACTTAGATACTTCGCATTAATTGTCAGTAGTGTGGTCGAAACAATTAGTGTGCAATAAAACATTAAATTTATTATATTTTTTTTTATATCAGATTTCGTCACTTTTTGAAAAATTTCGTTACTTTTTGATGATTTTGCAGTAAAAACTTCATTTAAGTGTTTATTTCGTACTGGAAGCTTCTTTAAACAATTTAGCATTACCATAGATCCATCAGCCTAATGTTTTATATCAAAAAATCATGAAGATCCAAATATTTAACACCCAAGTACACTAAAAATCATTTTTTTGAAAAAAACTCGAATGGTCTATTACGGCATGATGCATTTGTTTTTGACTTAGATTCTTCGCATTAAATGTCAGTAGTGTGGTCGAAACAATTAGTGTGCAATAAAACATTAAATTTATTGTATTTTTTTTTTTATATCAGTTTTCGTCACTTTTTGAAAAATTTCGTTACTTTTTGATGATTTTGGAGTAAAAACCTCATTTTAAGTCGTTTTAAGTGTTTATTTCGTACTGGAAGCTTCTTTAAACAATGTAGCATTATCATAGATTCCTCAGCCTATTGTTTTATATCAAAATGATCATGAAAATCTAAATATTTTACACCCAAGTACACTAAAAATCATTTTTTTGAAAAAAACTCGAATGGTCTATTACGGCATGATGCATTTGTTTTTTGACTTAGATTCTTCGCATTAAATGTCAGTAGTGTGGTCGAAACAATTAGTGTGCAATAAAACATTAAATTTATTATATTTTTTTTTTATATCAGTTTTCGTCACTTTTTGAAAAATTTCGTTACTTTTTGATGATTTTGCAGTAAAAACTTCATTTTAAGTGTTTATTTCGTACTAGAAGCTTCTTTAAACAATTTAGCATTACCATAGATCCATCAGCCTAATGTTTTATATCAAAAAATCATGAAGATCCAAATATTTAACACCCAAGTACACTAAAAATCATTTTTTTGAAAAAACTCGAATGGTCTATTACGGCATGATGCATTTGTTTTTCGACTTAGATTCTTCGCATTAAATGTCAGTAGTATGGTCGAAACAATTAGTGTGCAATAAAACATTAAATTTATTATATTTTTTTTTATATTAGTTTTCGTCACTTTTTGAAAAATTTCGTTACTTTTTGATGATTTTGCAGTAAAAACCTAATTTAAGTCGTGTTAAGTGTTTAATTCGTACTGGAAGTTTCTTTAAACAATGTAGCATTATCATAGTTCCCTCAGCCTATTGTTTTATATCAAAAAGATCAAGAAAATCTAAATATTTAACACCCAAGTACACTAAAAATCATTTTTTTTAAAAAAAACTTGAATAGTATATTACGGCAAGATGTATTTATGTTAAGACTTCGATACTTCGCATTAATTGTCAGTAGTGTGGTCGAAACAATTAGCATGCAATAAAACATTAAATTTATTATATATTTTTTTTATATCAGTTTTCGTCACTTTTTGAAAAATTTCGTTACTTTTTGATGATTTTGCAGTAAAAACCTCATTTAAGTCTTTTTAAGTGTTTATTTCGTACTGGAAACTTCTTTAAACAATGTAGCATTATCATAGTTCCCTCAGCCTATTGTTTTATATCAAAAAAATCATGAAAATCTAAATATTTAACACCCAAGTACACTAAAAATCATTTTTTTGAAAAAAACTCGAATGGTCTATTACGGCATGAAGCATTTGTTTTTCGACTTAGATACTTCGCATTAAATGTCAGTAGTGTGGTCGAAACAATTAGTGTGCAATAAAACATTAAATTTATTATATTTTTTTTTATATTAGTTTTCGTCACTTTTTGAAAAATTTCGTTACTTTTTGATGATTTTGCAGTAAAAACCTAATTTTAAGTCGTGTTAAGTGTTTAATTCGTACTGGAAGTTTCTTTAAACAATGTAGCATTATCATAGTTCCCTCAGCCTATTGTTTTATATCAAAAAGATCAAGAAAATCTAAATATTTAACACCCAAGTACACTAAAAATCATTTTTTTTAAAAAAACTTGAATAGTATATTACGGCAAGATGTATTTATGTTAAGACTTCGATACTTCGCATTAATTGTCAGTAGTGTGGTCGAAACAATTAGCATGCAATAAAACATTAAATTTATTATAATTTTTTTTATATCAGTTTTCGTCACTTTTTGAAAAATTTCGTTACTTTTTGATGATTTTGCAGTAAAAACCTCATTTTAAGTCTTTTTAAGTGTTTATTTCGTACTGGAAGTTTCTTTAAACAATGTAGCATTATCATAGTTCCCTCAGCCTATTGTTTTATATCAAAAAGATCATGAAAATCTAAATATTTAACACCCAAGTACACTAAAAATCATTTTTTTTAAAAAAACTCGAATGGTCTATTACGGCATGATGCATTATGTTTTAGACTTAGATACTTCGCATTAATTGTCAGTAGTGTGGTCGAAACAATTAGCTGTGCAATAAAACATTAAATTTATTATATTTTTTTTTATATCAGTTTTCGTCACTTTTTGAAAAATTTCGTTACTTTTTGATGATTTTGCAGTAAAAACCTCATTTTAAGTCTTTTTAAGTGTTTATTTCGTACTGGAAACTTCTTTAAACAATGTAGCATTATCATAGTTCCCTCAGCCTATTGTTTTATATCAAAAAAATCATGAAAATCTAAATATTTAACACCCAAGTACACTAAAAATCATTTTTTTGAAAAAAACTCGAATGGTCTATTACGGCATAATGCATTTGTTTTTCGACTTAGATACTTCGCATTAAATGTCAGTAGTGTGGTCGAAACAATTAGTGTGCAATAAAACATTAAATTTATTATATTTTTTTTTATATTAGTTTTCGTCACTTTTTGAAAAATTTCGTTACTTTTTGATGATTTTGCAGTAAAAACCTAATTTTAAGTCGTTTTAAGTGTTTATTTCGTACTGGAAGTTTATTTAAACAATTTAGCATTATCATAGATCCATCAGCCTATTATTTTATATCAAAAAATCATGAAGATCCATTTATTTAACACCCAAGTACACTAAAAATCATTTTTATGAAAAAAACTCGAATGGTCTATTACGGCATGATATATTTATGTTAAGACTTAGATACTTCGCATTAATTGTCAGTAGTGTGGTCGAAACAATTAGTGTGCAATAAAACATTAAATTTATTATATTTTTTTTTTATATCAGTTTTCGTCACTTTTTGAAAAATTTCGTTACTTTTTGATGATTTTGGAGTAAAAACCTCATTTTAAGTCTTTTTAAGTGTTTATTTCGTACTGGAAGCTTCTTTAAACAATGTAGCATTATCATAGATTCCTCAGCCTATTGTTTTATATCAAAATGATCATGAAAATCTAAATATTTTACACCCAAGTACACTAAAAATCATTTTTTTGAAAAAAACTCGAATGGTCTATTACGGCATGATGCATTTGTTTTTTGACTTAGATTCTTCGCATTAATTGTCAGTAGTGTGGTCGAAACAATTAGCATGCAATAAAACATTAAATTTATTATATTTTTTTTATATCAGTTTTCGTCACTTTTTGAAAAATTTCGTTACTTTTTGATGATTTTGCAGTAAAAACCTCATTTTAAGTCTTTTAAGTGTTTATTTCGTACTAGAAGCTTCTTTAAACAATTTAGCATTATCATAGATCCATCAGCCTATTGTTTTATATCAAAAAATCATGAAAATCTAAATATTTAACACCCAAGTACACTAAAAATCATTTTTTTGAAAAAAACTCGAATGGTCTATTACGGCATGATGCATTTGTTTTTCGACTTAGATTCTTCGCATTAAATGTCAGTAGTATGGTCGAAACAATTAGTGTGCAATAAAACATTAAATTTATTATATTTTTTTTATATTAGTTTTCGTCACTTTTTGAAAAATTTCGTTACTTTTTGATGATTTTGCAGTAAAAACCTAATTTTAAGTCGTGTTAAGTGTTTAATTCGTACTGGAAGTTTCTTTAAACAATGTAGCATTATCATAGTTCCCTCAGCCTATTGTTTTATATCAAAAAGATCAAGAAAATCTAAATATTTAACACCCAAGTACACTAAAAATCATTTTTTTTAAAAAAAACTTGAATAGTATATTACGGCAAGATGTATTTATGTTAAGACTTCGATACTTCGCATTAATTGTCAGTAGTGTGGTCGAAACAATTAGCATGCAATAAAACATTAAATTTATTATATATTTTTTTTATATCAGTTTTCGTCACTTTTTGAAAAATTTCGTTACTTTTTGATGATTTTGCAGTAAAAACCTCATTTTAAGTCTTTTTAAGTGTTTATTTCGTACTGGAAACTTCTTTAAACAATGTAGCATTATCATAGTTCCCTCAGCCTATTGTTTTATATCAAAAAATCATGAAAATCTAAATATTTAACACCCAAGTACACTAAAAATCATTTTTTTGAAAAAAACTCGAATGGTCTATTACGGCATGATGCATTTGTTTTTCGACTTAGATACTTCGCATTAAATGTCAGTAGTGTGGTCGAAACAATTAGTGTGCAATAAAACATTAAATTTATTATATTTTTTTTTATATTAGTTTTCGTCACTTTTTGAAAAATTTCGTTACTTTTTGATAATTTTGCAGTAAAAACCTAATTTTAAGTCGTTTTAAGTGTTTATTTCGTACTGGAAGTTCTTTAAACAATTTAGCATTATCATAGATCCTCAGCCTATTATTTTATATCAAAAAATCATGAAGATCCAAATATTTAACACCCAAGTACACTAAAAATCATTTTTTTGAAAAAAACTCGAATGGTCTATTACGGCATGATGCATTTGTTTTTCGACTTAGATTCTTCGCATTAAATGTCAGTAGTAGTGGTCGAAACAATTAGTGTGCAATAAAACATTAAATTTATTATATTTTTTTTTATATCAGTTTTCGTCACTTTTTGAAAAATTTCGTTACTTTTTGATGATTTTGCAGTAAAAACTTCATTTAAGTGTTTATTTCGTACTAGAAGCTTCTTTAAACAATTTAGCATTACCATAGATCCATCAGCCTAATGTTTTATATCAAAAAATCATGAAGATCCAAATATTTAACACCCAAGTACACTAAAAATCATTTTTTTGAAAAAAACTCGAATGGTCTATTACGGCATGATGCATTTGTTTTTCGACTTAGATTCTTCGCATTAAATGTCAGTAGTATGGTCAAAACAATTAGTGTGCAATAAAACATTAAATTTATTATATTTTTTTTTTATATCAGTTTTCGTCACTTTTTGAAAAATTTCGTTACTTTTTGATGATTTTGCAGTAAAAACCTAATTTTAAGTCGTTTTAAGTGTTTATTTCGTACTGGAAGCTTCTTTAAACAATGTAGCATTATCATAGATTCCCTCAGCCTATTGTTTTATATCAAAAAGATCATGAAAATCTAAATATTTAACACCCAAGTACACTAAAAATCATTTTTTTTAAAAAAACTTGAATGGTATATTACGGCAATGATGCATTTGTTTTTAGACTTAGATACTTCGCATTAATTGTCAGTAGTGTGGTCGAAACAATTAGCATGCAATAAAACATTAAATTTATTATATATTTTTTTTATATCAGTTTTCGTCACTTTTTGAAAAATTTCGTTACTTTTTGATGATTTTGCAGTAAAAACCTCATTTTAAGTCTTTTTAAGTGTTTATTTCGTACTGGAAACTTCTTTAAACAATGTAGCATTATCATAGTTCCCTCAGCCTATTGTTTTATATCAAAAAAATCATGAAAATCTAAATATTTAACACCCAAGTACACTAAAAATCATTTTTTTGAAAAAAACTCGAATGGTCTATTACGGCATGATGCATTTGTTTTTCGACTTAGATACTTCGCATTAAATGTCAGTAGTGTGGTCGAAACAATTAGTGTGCAATAAAACATTAAATTTATTATATTTTTTTTATATTAGTTTTCGTCACTTTTTGAAAAATTTCGTTACTTTTTGATGATTTTGCAGTAAAAACCTAATTTTAAGTCGTGTTAAGTGTTTAATTCGTACTGGAAGTTTCTTTAAACAATGTAGCATTATCATAGTTCCCTCAGCCTATTGTTTTATATCAAAAAGATCATGAAAATCTAAATATTTAACACCCAAGTACACTAAAAATCATTTTTTTAAAAAAAACTTGAATAGTATATTACGGCAAGATGTATTTATGTTAAGACTTCGATACTTCGCATTAATTGTCAGTAGTGTGGTCGAAACAATTAGCATGCAATAAAACATTAAATTTATTATATATTTTTTTTATATCAGTTTTCGTCACTTTTTGAAAAATTTCGTTACTTTTTGATGATTTTGCAGTAAAAACCTCATTTTAAGTCTTTTTAAGTGTTTATTTCGTACTGGAAACTTCTTTAAACAATGTAGCATTATCATAGTTCCCTCAGCCTATTGTTTTATATCAAAAAATCATGAAAATCTAAATATTTAACACCCAAGTACACTAAAAATCATTTTTTTGAAAAAAACTCGAATGGTCTATTACGGCATGATGCATTTGTTTTTCGACTTAGATACTTCGCATTAAATGTCAGTAGTGTGGTCGAAACAATTAGTGTGCAATAAAACATTAAATTTATTATATTTTTTTTTATATTAGTTTTCGTCACTTTTTGAAAAATTTCGTTACTTTTTGATAATTTTGCAGTAAAAACCTAATTTTAAGTCGTTTTAAGTGTTTATTCGTACTGGAAGCTTCTTTAAACAATTTAGCATTATCATAGATCCATCAGCCTAATGTTTTATATCAAAAAATCATGAAGATCAAATATTTAACACCCAAGTACACTAAAAATCATTTTTTTGAAAAAAACTCGAATGGTCTATTACGGCATGATGCATTTGTTTTTCGACTTAGATTCTTCGCATTAAATGTCAGTAGTATGGTCGAAACAATTAGTGTGCAATAAAACATTAAATTTATTATATTTTTTTTATATTAGTTTTCGTCACTTTTTGAAAAATTTCGTTACTTTTTGATGATTTTGCAGTAAAAACCTAATTTTAAGTCGTGTTAAGTGTTTAATTCGTACTGGAAGTTTCTTTAAACAATGTAGCATTATCATAGTTCCCTCAGCCTATTGTTTTATATCAAAAAGATCAAGAAAATCTAAATATTTAACACCCAAGTACACTAAAAATCATTTTTTTTAAAAAAAACTTGAATAGTATATTACGGCAAGATGTATTTATGTTAAGACTTCGATACTTCGCATTAATGTCAGTAGTGTGGTCGAAACAATTAGCATGCAATAAAACATTAAATTTATTATATATTTTTTTTATATCAGTTTTCGTCACTTTTTGAAAAATTTCGTTACTTTTTGATGATTTTGCAGTAAAAACCTCATTTTAAGTCTTTTTAAGTGTTTATTTCGTACTGGAAACTTCTTTAAACAATGTAGCATTATCATAGTTCCCTCAGCCTATTGTTTTATATCAAAAAAATCATGAAAATCTAAATATTTAACACCCAAGTACACTAAAAATCATTTTTTTGAAAAAAACTCGAATGGTCTATTACGGCATAATGCATTTGTTTTTCGACTTAGATACTTCGCATTAAATGTCAGTAGTGTGGTCGAAACAATTAGTGTGCAATAAAACATTAAATTTATTATATTTTTTTTTATATTAGTTTTCGTCACTTTTTGAAAAATTTCGTTACTTTTTGATGATTTTGCAGTAAAAAACCTAATTTTAAGTCGTGTTAAGTGTTTAATTCGTACTGGAAGTTTCTTTAAACAATGTAGCATTATCATAGATTCCATCAGCCTATTGTTTTATATCAAAAAGATCATGAAAATCTAAATATTTAACACCCAAGTACACTAAAAATCATTTTTTTAAAAAAAACTCGAATAGTCTATTACGGCAATGATGTATTTATGTTAAGACTTAGATACTTCGCATTAATTGTCAGTAGTGTGGTCGAAACAATTAGTGTGCAATAAAACATTAAATTTATTATATTTTTTTTTATATCAGTTTTCGTCACTTTTTGAAAAATTTCGTTACTTTTTGATGATTTTGCAGTAAAAACCTCATTTTAAGTCTTTAAGTGTTTATTTCGTACTGGAAACTTCTTTAAACAATGTAGCATTATCATAGTTCCCTCAGCCTATTGTTTTATATCAAAAAATCATGAAAATCTAAATATTTAACACCCAAGTACACTAAAAATCATTTTTTTGAAAAAAACTCGAATGGTCTATTACGGCATGATGCATTTGTTTTTGACTTAGATTACTTCGCATTAAATGTCAGTAGTGTGGTCGAAACAATTAGTGTGCAATAAAACATTAAATTTATTATATTTTTTTTTATATCAGTTTTCGTCACTTTTTGAAAAATTTCGTTACTTTTTGATGATTTTGCAGTAAAAACCTAATTTTAAGTCGTTTTAAGTGTTTATTTCGTACTGGAAGCTTCTTTAAACAATTTAGCATTATCATAGATCCATCAGCCTATTGTTTTATATCAAAAAATCATGAAGATCAAATATTTAACACCCAAGTACACTAAAAATCATTTTTTTGAAAAAAACTCGAATGGTCTATTACGGCATGATGCATTTGTTTTTCGACTTAGATTCTTCGCATTAAATGTCAGTAGTATGGTCGAAACAATTAGTGTGCAATAAAACATTAAATTTATTATATTTTTTTTTATATTAGTTTTCGTCACTTTTTGAAAAATTTCGTTACTTTTTGATGATTTTGCAGTAAAAACCTCATTTTAAGTCGTGTTAAGTGTTTATTCGTACTGGAAGCTTCTTTAAACAATGTAGCATTATCATAGATCCATCAGCCTATTGTTTTATATCAAAAAGATCATGAAAATCTAAATATTTAACACCCAAGTACACTAAAAATCATTTTTTTGAAAAAAACTCGAATGGTCTATTACGGCATGATGCATTATGTTTTAGACTTAGATTACTTCGCATTAATTGTCAGTAGTTTGGTCGAAACAATTAGCATGCAATAAAACATTAAATTTATTATATATTTTTTTTATATCAATTTCGTCACTTTTTGAAAAATTTCGTTACTTTTTGATGATTTTGCAGTAAAAACCTCATTTTAAGTCTTTTTAAGTGTTTATTTCGTACTGGAAACTTCTTTAAACAATGTAGCATTATCATAGTTCCCTCAGCCTATTGTTTTATATCAAAAAAATCATGAAAATCTAAATATTTAACACCCAAGTACACTAAAAATCATTTTTATGAAAAAAACTCGAATGGTCTATTACGGCATGATATATTTATGTTAAGACTTAGATACTTCGCATTAATTGTCAGTAGTGTGGTCGAAACAATTAGTGTGCAATAAAACATTAAATTTATTATATTTTTTTTTTATATCAGTTTTCGTCACTTTTTGAAAAATTTCGTTACTTTTTGATGATTTTGCAGTAAAAACTTCATTTTAAGTGTTTATTTCGTACTGGAAGCTTCTTTAAACAATTTAGCATTACCATAGATCCATGAGCCTAATGTTTTATATCAAAAAATCATGAAGATCCAAATATTTAACACCCAAGTACACTAAAAATCATTTTTTTGAAAAAAACTCGAATGGTCTATTACGGCATGATGCATTTGTTTTTTGACTTAGATTCTTCGCATTAAATGTCAGTAGTGTGGTCGAAACAATTAGTGTGCAATAAAACATTAAATTTATTATATTTTTTTTTTATATCAGTTTTCGTCACTTTTTGAAAAATTTCGTTACTTTTTGATGATTTTGAGTAAAAACCTCATTTTAAGTCGTTTTAAGTGTTTATTTCGTACTGGAAGCTTCTTTAAACAATGTAGCATTATCATAGATTCCTCAGCCTATTGTTTTATATCAAAATGATCATGAAAATCTAAATATTTACACCCAAGTACACTAAAAATCATTTTTTTGAAAAAAAACTCGAATGGTCTATTACGGCATGATGCATTTGTTTTTTGACTTAGATTCTTCGCATTAAATGTCAGTAGTGTGGTCGAAACAATTAGTGTGCAATAAAACATTAAATTTATTATATTTTTTTTTATATCAGTTTTCGTCACTTTTTGAAAAATTTCGTTACTTTTTGATGATTTTGCAGTAAAAACTTCATTTTAAGTGTTTATTTCGTACTAGAAGCTTCTTTAAACAATGTAGCATTACCATAGATCCATCAGCCTAATGTTTTATATCAAAAAATCATGAAGATCCAAATATTTAACACCCAAGTACACTAAAAATCATTTTTTTGAAAAAAACTCGAATGGTCTATTACGGCATGATGCATTTGTTTTTCGACTTAGATTCTTCGCATTAAATGTCAGTAGTATGGTCGAAACAATTAGTGTGCAATAAAACATTAAATTTATTATATTTTTTTTTATATTAGTTTTCGTCACTTTTTGAAAAATTTCGTTACTTTTTGATGATTTTGCAGTAAAAACCTAATTTTAAGTCGTGTTAAGTGTTTAATTCGTACTGGAAGTTTCTTTAAACAATGTAGCATTATCATAGTTCCCTCAGCCTATTGTTTTATATCAAAAAGATCAAGAAAATCTAAATATTTAACACCCAAGTACACTAAAAATCATTTTTTTGAAAAAAACTCGAATGGTCTATTACGGCATGATGCATTTGTTTTTTGACTTAGATTCTTCGCATTAAATGTCAGTAGTGTGGTCGAAACAATTAGTGTGCAATAAAACATTAAATTTATTATATTTTTTTTTATATCAGTTTTCGTCACTTTTTGAAAAATTTCGTTACTTTTTGATGATTTTGCAGTAAAAACTTCATTTTAAGTGTTTATTTCGTACTGGAAGCTTCTTTAAACAATTTAGCATTACCATAGATCCATCAGCCTAATGTTTTATATCAAAAAATCATGAAGATCCAAATATTTAACACCCAAGTACACTAAAAATCATTTTTTTGAAAAAAACTCGAATGGTCTATTACGGCATGATGCATTTGTTTTTTGACTTAGATTCTTCGCATTAAATGTCAGTAGTGTGGTCGAAACAATTAGCCTGCAATAAAACATTAAATTTATTGTATTTTTTTTTTATATCAGTTTTCGTCACTTTTTGAAAAATTTCGTTACTTTTTGATGATTTTGGAGTAAAAACCTCATTTTAAGTCGTTTTAAGTGTTTATTTCGTACTGGAAGCTTCTTTAAACAATGTAGCATTATCATAGATTCCTCAGCCTATTGTTTTATATCAAAATGATCATGAAAATCTAAATATTTAACACCCAAGTACACTAAAAATCATTTTTTTAAAAAAACTCGAATGGTCTATTATGGCATGATGCATTTGTTTTTTGACTTAGATTCTTCGCATTAAATGTCAGTAGTGTGGTCGAAACATTAGTGTGCAATAAAACATTAAATTTATTATATTTTTTTTTATATCAGTTTTCGTCACTTTTTGAAAAATTTCGTTACTTTTTGATGATTTTGCAGTAAAAACTTCATTTTAAGTATTTATTTCGTACTGGAAGCTTCTTTAAACAATTTAGCATTATCATAGATCCATCAGCCTAATGTTTTATATCAAAAAATCATGAAGATCCAAATATTTAACACCGAAGTACACTAAAAATCATTTTTTTAAAAAAAACTCGAATGGTCTATTATGGCATGATGCATTTGTTTTTTGACTTAGATTCTTCGCATTAAATGTCAGTAGTGTGGTCGAAACAATTAGTGTGCAATAAAACATTAAATTTATTATATTTTTTTTTTATATCAGTTTTCGTCACTTTTTGAAAAATTTCGTTACTTTTTGATGATTTTGCTGTAAAAACCTAATTTTAAGTCGTTTTAAGTATTTATTTCGTACTGGAAG
Source organism: Rhopalosiphum maidis (assembly GCF_003676215.2). Classification (NCBI taxonomy): domain Eukaryota; kingdom Metazoa; phylum Arthropoda; class Insecta; order Hemiptera; family Aphididae; genus Rhopalosiphum; species Rhopalosiphum maidis. The sequence continues at coordinate 93,164,798 of NC_040878.1, read as the reverse complement.
CTTCTTTAAACAATTTAGCATTATCATAGATCCATCAGCCTAATGTTTTATATCAAAAAATCATGAAGATCCAAATATTTAACACCGAAGTACACTAAAAATCATTTTTTTTAAAAAAAAGTCGAATGGTCTATTATGGCATGATGCATTTGTTTTTTGACTTAGATTCTTCGCATTAAATGTCAGTAGTGTGGTCGAAACAATTAGTGTGCAATAAAACATTAAATTTATTATATTTTTTTTTATATCAGTTTTCGTCACTTTTTGAAAAATTTCGTTACTTTTTGATGATTTTGCATGTAAAAACCTAATTTTAAGTCGTTTTAAGTGTTTATTTCGTACTGGAAGCTTCTTTAAACAATGTAGCATTATCATAGTTCCCTCAGCCTATTGTTTTATTTCAAAAAGATCATGAAAATCTAAATATTTAACACCCAAGTACACTAAAAATCATATTTTGGAAAAAAACTCGAATGGTCTATTATGGCATGATGCATTTGTTTTTGACTTAGATTCTTCGCATTAAATGTCAGTAGTGTGGTCGAAACAATTAGTGTGCAATAAAACATTAAATTTATTATATATTTTTTTTATATCAGTTTTCGTCACTTTTTGAAAAATTTCGTTACTTTTTGATGATTTTGGAGTAAAAACCTAATTTTAAGTCGTTTTAAGTGTTTATTTCGTACTGGAACCTTCTTTAAACAATAAAGCATTATCATAGTTCCCTCAGCCTATTGTTTTATATCAAAAAGATCATGAAAATCTAAATATTTACACCCAAGTACACTAAAAATCATTTTTTTGAAAAAAACTCGAATGGTCTATTACGGCATGATGCATCTGTTTTTTGACTTAGATTCTTCGCATTAAATGTCAGTAGTGAAGTCGAAACAATTAGTGTGCAATAAAACATTAAATTTATTATATTTTTTTTTATATCAGTTTTCGTCACTTTTTGAAAAATTTCGTTACTTTTTGATGATTTTGCAGTAAAAACTTCATTTTAAGTGTTTATTTCGTACTAGAAGCTTCTTTAAACAATTTAGCATTACCATAGATCCATCAGCCTAATGTTTTATATCAAAAAATCATGAAGATCCAAATATTTAACACCCAAGTACACTAAAAATCATTTTTTTGAAAAAAAATCGAATGGTCTATTACGGCATGATGCATTTGTTTTTCGACTTAGATTCTTCGCATTAAATGTCAGTAGTGTGGTCGAAACAATTAGTGTGCAATAAAACATTAAATTTATTATATTTTTTTTTATATTAGTTTTCGTCACTTTTTGAAAAATTTCGTTACTTTTTGATGATTTTGCAGTAAAAACCTAATTTTAAGTCGTGTTAAGTGTTTAATTCGTACTGGAAGTTTCTTTAAACAATGTAGCATTATCATAGTTCCCTCAGCTTATTGTTTTATATCAAAAAGATCAAGAAAATCTAAAAATTTAACACCCAAGTACACTAAAAATCATTTTTTTAAAAAAAACTTGAATGGTATATTACGGCAAGATGTATTTATGTTAAGACTTCGATACTTCGCATTAATTGTCAGTAGTGTGGTCGAAACAATTAGCATGCAATAAAACATTAAATTTATTATATTTTTTTTTTATATCAGTTTTCGTCACTTTTTGAAAAATTTCGTTACTTTTGATGATTTTGCAGTAAAAACCTCATTTTAAGTCTTTTTAAGTGTTTATTTCGTACTGGTAACTTCTTTAAACAATGTAGCATTATCATAGTTCCCTCAGCCTATTGTTTTATATCAAAAAAATCATGAAAATCTAAATATTTAACACCCAAATACACTAAAAATCATTTTTTTTAATAAAAAATTTAATGGTATATTACGGGAAGATGTATTTATGTTAAGACTTCAATACTTCGCATTAATTGTCAGTAGTGTGGTCGAATCAATTAGCATGCAATAAAACATTAAATTTATTATATTTTTTTTTATATCAGTTTTCGTCACTTTTTGAAAAATTTCGTTACTTTTTGATGATTTTGCAGTAAAAACTTCATTTTAAGTATTTATTTCGTACTGGAAGCTTCTTTAAACAATTTAGCATTATCATAGATCCATCAGCCTAATGTTTTATATCAAAAAATCATGAAGATCCAAATATTTAACACCGAAGTACACTAAAAATCATTTTTTTTAAAAAAAACTCGAATGGTCTATTATGGCATGATGCATTTGTTTTTTGACTTAGATTCTTCGCATTAAATGTCAGTAGTGTGGTCGAAACAATTAGTGTGCAATAAAACATTAAATTTATTATATTTTTTTTTATATCAGTTTTCGTCACTTTTTGAAAAATTTCGTTACTTTTTGATGATTTTGCTGTAAAAACCTAATTTTAAGTCGTTTTAAGTGTTTATTTCGTACTGGAAGCTTCTTTAAACAATGTAGCATTATCATAGTTCCCTCAGCCTATTGTTTTATTTCAAAAAGATCATGAAAATCTAAATATTTAACACCCAAGTACACTAAAAATCATTTTTTTGAAAAAAACTCGAATGGTCTATTACGGCATGATGCATTTGTTTTTTGACTTAGATTCTTCGCATTAAATGTCAGTAGTGTGGTCGAAACAATTAATGTGCAATAAAACATTAAATTTATTATATTTTTTTTTATATCAGTTTTCGTCACTTTTTGAAAAATTTCGTTACTTTTGATGATTTTGCAGTAAAAACCTAATTTTAAGTCGTGTTAAGTGTTTAATTCGTACTGGAAGTTTCTTTAAACAATGTAGCATTATCATAGTTCCCTCAGCTTATTGTTTTATATCAAAAAGATCAAGAAAATCTAAAAATTTAACACCCAAGTACACTAAAAATCATTTTTTTTAAAAAAAACTTGAATGGTATATTACGGCAAGATGTATTTATGTTAAGACTTCGATACTTCGCATTAATTGTCAGTAGTGTGGTCGAAACAATTAGCATGCAATAAAACATTAAATTTATTATATTTTTTTTTATATCAGTTTTCGTCACTTTTTGAAAAATTTCGTTACTTTTTGATGATTTTGCAGTAAAAACTTCATTTTAAGTATTTATTTCGTACTGGAAGCTTCTTTAAACAATTTAGCATTATCATAGATCCATCAGCCTAATGTTTTATATCAAAAAATCATGAAGATCCAAATATTTAACACCGAAGTACACTAAAAATCATTTTTTTTAAAAAAAACTCGAATGGTCTATTATGGCATGATGCATTTGTTTTTTGACTTAGATTCTTCGCATTAAATGTCAGTAGTGTGGTCGAAACATTAGTGTGCAATAAAACATTAAATTTATTATATTTTTTTTTTATATCAGTTTTCGTCACTTTTTGAAAAATTTCGTTACTTTTTGATGATTTTGCTGTAAAAACCTAATTTAAGTCGTTTTAAGTGTTTATTTCGTACTGGAAGCTTCTTTAAACAATGTAGCATTATCATAGTTCCCTCAGCCTATTGTTTTATTTCAAAAAGATCATGAAAATCTAAATATTTAACACCCAAGTACACTAAAAATCATTTTTTTGAAAAAAACTCGAATGGTCTATTACGGCATGATGCATTTGTTTTTTGACTTAGATTCTTCGCATTAAATGTCAGTAGTGAAGTCGAAACAATTAGTGTGCAATAAAACATTAAATTTATTATATTTTTTTTTTATATCAGTTTTCGTCACTTTTTGAAAAATTTCGTTACTTTTTGATGATTTTGCAGTAAAAACTTCATTTTAAGTGTTTATTTCGTACTGGAAGCTTCTTTAAACAATTTAGCATTATCATAGTTCCCTCAGCCTATTGTTTTATATCAAAAAGATCATGAAAATCTAAATATTTAACACCCAAGTACACTAAAAATCATTTTTTTAAAAAAATCGAATGGTCTATTACGGCATGATGCATTTGTTTTTCGACTTAGATACTTCTTATTAAATGTCAGTAGTGTGGTCGAAACAATTAGTGTGCAATAAAACATTAAATTTATTATATTTTTTTTTATATTAGTTTTCGTCACTTTTTGAAAAATTTCGTTACTTTTTGATGATTTTGCTGTAAAAACCTAATTTTAAGTCGTTTTAAGTGTTTATTTCGTACTGGAAGCTTCTTTAAACAATGTAGCATTATCATAGTTCCCTCAGCCTATTGTTTTATTTCAAAAGATCATGAAAATCTAAATATTTAACACCCAAGTACACTAAAAATCATTTTTTTGAAAAAAACTCGAATGGTCTATTACGGCATGATGCATTTGTTTTTTGACTTAGATTCTTCGCATTAAATGTCAGTAGTGAAGTCGAAACAATTAGTGTGCAATAAAACATTAAATATATTATATTTTTTTTTATATCAGTTTTCGTCACTTTTTGAAAAATTTCGTTACTTTTTGATGATTTTGCAGTAAAAACTTCATTTTAAGTGTTTATTTCGTACTGGAAGCTTCTTTAAACAATTTAGCATTATCATAGTTCCCTCAGCCTATTGTTTTATATCAAAAAGATCATGAAAATCTAAATATTTAACACCCAAGTACACTAAAAATCATTTTTTTTAAAAAAAACTTGAATGGTATATTACGGCAAGATGTATTTATGTTAAGACTTCAATACTTCGCATTAATGTCAGTAGTGTGGTCGAAACAATTAGCATGCAATAAAACATTAAATTTATTATATTTTTTTTTATATTAGTTTTCGTCACTTTTTGAAAAATTTCGTTACTTTTTGATAATTTTGCAGTAAAAACCTAATTTTAAGTCGTTTTAAGTGTTTATTTCGTACTGGAAGTTTCTTTAAACAATGTAGCATTATCATAGTTCCCTCAGCGTATTGTTTTATATCAAAAAGATCAAGAAAATCTAAATATTTAACACCCAAGTACACTAAAAATCATTTTTTTAAAAAAAAACTTGAATGGTATATTACGGCAAGATGTATTTATGTTAAGACTTCAATACTTCGCATTAATTGTCAGTAGTGTGGTCGAAACAATTAGCATGCAATAAAACATTAAATTTATTATATTTTTTTTTTATATCAGTTTTCGTCACTTTTTGAAAAATTTCGTTACTTTTTGATGATTTTGCAGTAAAAACTTCATTTTAAGTGTTTATTTCGTACTGGAAGCTTCTTTAAACAATGTAGCATTATCATAGTTCCCTCAGCCTATTGTTTTATATCAAAAAGATCATGAAAATCTAAATATTTAACACCCAAGTACACTAAAAATCATTTTTTTGAAAAAAACTCGAATGGTCTATTACGGCATGATGCATTTGTTTTTTGACTTAGATTCTTCGCATTAAATGTCAGTAGTGTGGTCGAAACAATTAGTGTGCAATAAAACATTAAATTTATTATATATTTTTTTTATATCAGTTTTCGTCACTTTTTGAAAAATTTCGTTACTTTTTGATGATTTTGCTGTAAAAAACCTAATTTTAAGTCGTTTTAAGTGTTTATTTCGTACTGGAAGCTTCTTTAAACAATGTAGCATTATCATAGTTCCCTCAGCCTATTGTTTTATATCAAAAAGATCATGAAAATCTAAATATTTAACACCCAAGTACACTAAGAATCATTTTTTTGAAAAAAACTCGAATGGTCTATTACGGCATGATGCATTTGTTTTTTGACTTAGATTCTTCGCATTAAATGTCAGTAGTGTGGTCGAAACAATTAGCATGCAATATAACATTAAATTTATTGTATTTTTTTTTTATATCAGTTTTCGTCACTTTTTGAAAAATGTCGTTACTTTTTGATGATTTTGCAGTAAAAACTTCATTTTAAGTATTTATTTCGTACTGGAAGTTTCTTTAAACAATGTAGCATTATCATAGTTCCCTCAGCGTATTGTTTTATATCAAAAAGATCAAGAAAATCTAAATATTTAACACCCAAGTACACTAAAAATCATTTTTTTTAAAAAAAACTTGAATGGTATATTACGGCAAGATGTATTTATGTTAAGACTTCAATACTTCGCATTAATTGTCAGTAGTGTGGTCGAAACAATTAGCATGCAATAAAACATTAAATTTATTATATTTTTTTTATATTAGTTTTCGTCACTTTTTGAAAAATTTCGTTACTTTTTGTTGATTTTGCAGTAAAAACTTCATTTTAAGTGTTTATTTCGTACTGGAAGCTTCTTTAACCAATTTAGCATTACCATAGATCCATCAGCCTAATGTTTTATATCAAAAAATCATGAAGATCCAAATATTTAACACCCAAGTACACTAAAAATCATTTTTTTTAAAAAAACTCGAATGGTCTATTATGGCATGATGCATTTGTTTTTTGACTTAGATTCTTCGCATTAAATGTCAGTAGTGTGGTCGAAACAATTAGTGTGCAATAAAACATTAAATTTATTATATATTTTTTTTATATCAGTTTTCGTCACTTTTTGAAAAATTTCGTTACTTTTTGATGATTTTGCTGTAAAAACCTAATTTTAAGTCGTTTTAAGTGTTTATTTCGTACTGGAAGCTTCTTTAAACAATGTAGCATTATCATAGTTCCCTCAGCCTATTGTTTTATATCAAAAAGATCATGAAAATCTAAATATTTTACACCCAAGTACACTAAAAATCATTTTTTTGAAAAAAACTCGAATGGTCTATTACGGCATGATGCATTTGTTTTTGACTTAGATTCTTCGCATTAAATGTCAGTAGTGAAGTCGAAACAATTAGTGTGCAATAAAACATTAAATTTATTATATTTTTTTTTTATATCAGTTTTCGTCACTTTTTGAAAAATTTCGTTACTTTTTGATGATTTTGCAGTAAAAACTTCATTTTAAGTGTTTATTTCGTACTGGAAGCTTCTTTAAACAATTTAGCATTATCATAGTTCCCTCAGCCTATTGTTTTATATCAAAAAGATCATGAAAATCTAAATATTTAACACCCAAGTACACTAAAAATCATTTTTTTAAAAAAATCGAATGGTCTATTACGGCATGATGCATTTGTTTTTCGACTTAGATACTTCTTATTAAATGTCAGTAGTGTGGTCGAAACAATTAGTGTGCAATAAAACATTAAATTTATTATATTTTTTTTATATTAGTTTTCGTCACTTTTTGAAAAATTTCGTTACTTTTTGATGATTTTGCAGTAAAAACCTAATTTTAAGTCGTGTTAAGTGTTTAATTCGTACTGGAAGTTTCTTTAAACAATGTAGCATTATCATAGTTCCCTCAGCTTATTATTCTATATCAAAAAGATCAAGAAAATCTAAATATTTAACACCCAAGTACACTAAAAATCATTTTTTTTAAAAAAAACTTGAATGGTATATTACGGCAAGATGTATTTATGTTAAGACTTCAATACTTCGCATTAATTGTCAGTAGTGTGGTCGAAACAATTAGCATGCAATAAAACATTAAATTTATTATATTTTTTTTTATATTAGTTTTCGTCACTTTTTGAAAAATTTCGTTACTTTTTGATAATTTTGCAGTAAAAACCTAATTTTAAGTCGTTTTAAGTGTTTATTTCGTACTGGAAGTTTCTTTAAACAATGTAGCATTATCATAGTTCCCTCAGCGTATTGTTTTATATCAAAAAGATCAAGAAAATCTAAATATTTAACACCCAAGTACACTAAAAATCATTTTTTTAAAAAAAAACTTGAATGGTATATTACGGCAAGATGTATTTATGTTAAGACTTCAATACTTCGCATTAATTGTCAGTAGTGTGGTCGAAACAATTAGCATGCAATAAAACATTAAATTTATTATATTTTTTTTTTATATCAGTTTTCGTCACTTTTTGAAAAATTTCGTTACTTTTTGATGATTTTGCAGTAAAAACTTCATTTTAAGTGTTTATTTCGTACTGGAAGCTTCTTTAAACAATGTAGCATTATCATAGTTCCCTCAGCCTATTGTTTTATATCAAAAAGATCATGAAAATCTAAATATTTAACACCCAAGTACACTAAAAATCATTTTTTTGAAAAAAACTCGAATGGTCTATTACGGCATGATGCATTTGTTTTTTGACTTAGATTCTTCGCATTAAATGTCAGTAGTGTGGTCGAAACAATTAGTGTGCAATAAAACATTAAATTTATTATATATTTTTTTTATATCAGTTTTCGTCACTTTTTGAAAAATTTCGTTACTTTTTGATGATTTTGCTGTAAAAACCTAATTTTAAGTCGTTTTAAGTGTTTATTTCGTACTGGAAGCTTCTTTAAACAATGTAGCATTATCATAGTTCCCTCAGCCTATTGTTTTATATCAAAAAGATCATGAAAATCTAAATATTTAACACCCAAGTACACTAAGAATCATTTTTTTGAAAAAAACTCGAATGGTCTATTACGGCATGATGCATTTGTTTTTGACTTAGATTCTTCGCATTAAATGTCAGTAGTGTGGTCGAAACAATTAGCATGCAATATAACATTAAATTTATTGTATTTTTTTTTTATATCAGTTTTCGTCACTTTTTGAAAAATGTCGTTACTTTTTGATGATTTTGCAGTAAAAACTTCATTTTAAGTATTTATTTCGTACTGGAAGTTTCTTTAAACAATGTAGCATTATCATAGTTCCCTCAGCGTATTGTTTTATATCAAAAAGATCAAGAAAATCTAAATATTTAACACCCAAGTACACTAAAAATCATTTTTTTTAAAAAAAACTTGAATGGTATATTACGGCAAGATGTATTTATGTTAAGACTTCAATACTTCGCATTAATTGTCAGTAGTGTGGTCGAAACAATTAGCATGCAATAAAACATTAAATTTATTATATTTTTTTTTATATTAGTTTTCGTCACTTTTTGAAAAATTTCGTTACTTTTTGATGATTTTGCAGTAAAAACTTCATTTTAAGTGTTTATTTCGTACTGGAAGCTTCTTTAACCAATTTAGCATTACCATAGATCCATCAGCCTAATGTTTTATATCAAAAAATCATGAAGATCCAAATATTTAACACCCAAGTACACTAAAAATCATTTTTTTTAAAAAAACTCGAATGGTCTATTACTGGCATGATGCATTTGTTTTTGACTTAGATTCTTCGCATTAAATGTCAGTAGTGTGGTCGAAACAATTAGTGTGCAATAAAACATTAAATTTATTATATATTTTTTTTATATCAGTTTTCGTCACTTTTTGAAAAATTTCGTTACTTTTTGATGATTTTGCTGTAAAAACCTAATTTTAAGTCGTTTAAGTGTTTATTTCGTACTGGAAGCTTCTTTAAACAATGTAGCATTATCATAGTTCCCTCAGCCTATTGTTTTATATCAAAAAGATCATGAAAATCTAAATATTTAACACCCAAGTACACTAAGAATCATTTTTTTGAAAAAAACTCGAATGGTCTATTACGGCATGATGCATTTGTTTTTTGACTTAGATTCTTCGCATTAAATGTCAGTAGTGTGGTCGAAACAATTAGCATGCAATATAACATTAAATTTATTGTATTTTTTTTTTATATCAGTTTTCGTCACTTTTTGAAAAATGTCGTTACTTTTTGATGATTTTGCAGTAAAAACTTCATTTTAAGTATTTATTTCGTACTGGAAGTTTCTTTAAACAATGTAGCATTATCATAGTTCCCTCAGCGTATTGTTTTATATCAAAAAGATCAAGAAAATCTAAATATTTAACACCCAAGTACACTAAAAATCATTTTTTTTAAAAAAAACTTGAATGGTATATTACGGCAAGATGTATTTATGTTAAGACTTCAATACTTCGCATTAATTGTCAGTAGTGTGGTCGAAACAATTAGCATGCAATAAAACATTAAATTTATTATATTTTTTTTTATATTAGTTTTCGTCACTTTTTGAAAAATTTCGTTACTTTTTGATAATTTTGCAGTAAAAACCTAATTTTAAGTCGTTTTAAGTGTTTATTTCGTACTGGAAGTTTCTTTAAACAATGTAGCATTATCATAGTTCCCTCAGCGTATTGTTTTATATCAAAAAGATCAATGAAAATCTAAATATTTAACACCCAAGTACACTAAAAATCATTTTTTTAAAAAAAACTTGAATGGTATATTACGGCAATGATGTATTATGTTTAAGACTTCAATACTTCGCATTAATTGTCAGTAGTGTGGTCGAAACAATTAGCATGCAATAAAACATTAAATTTATTATATATTTTTTTTATATCAGTTTTCGTCACTTTTTGAAAAATTTCGTTACTTTTTGATGATTTTGCAGTAAAAACCTAATTTAAGTCGTTTAAGTGTTTATTTCGTACTGGAAGCTTCTTTAAACAATGTAGCATTATCATAGTTCCCTCAGCCTATTGTTTTATATCAAAAAGATCATGAAAATCTAAATATTTAACACCCAAGTACACTAAGAATCATTTTTTTGAAAAAAACTCGAATGGTCTATTACGGCATGATGCATTTGTTTTTTGACTTAGATTCTTCGCATTAAATGTCAGTAGTGTGGTCGAAACAATTAGCATGCAATATAACATTAAATTTATTGTATTTTTTTTTTATATCAGTTTTCGTCACTTTTTGAAAAATGTCGTTACTTTTTGATGATTTTGCAGTAAAAACTTCATTTTAAGTATTTATTTCGTACTGGAAGTTTCTTTAAACAATGTAGCATTATCATAGTTCCCTCAGCGTATTGTTTTATATCAAAAAGATCATGAAAATCTAAATATTTAACACCCAAGTACACTAAAAATCATTTTTTTTAAAAAAACTTGAATGGTATATTACGGCAATGATGTATTTATGTTAAGACTTCAGATACTTCGCATTAATTGTCAGTAGTGTGGTCGAAACAATTAGCTGTGCAATAAAACATTAAATTTATTATATTTTTTTTTATATTAGTTTTCGTCACTTTTTGAAAAATTTCGTTACTTTTTGATGATTTTGCAGTAAAAACTTCATTTTAAGTGTTTATTTCGTACTGGAAGCTTCTTTAAACAATGTAGCATTATCCATAGTTCCCTCAGCCTATGTTTTATATCAAAAAGATCATGAAAATCTAAATATTTAACACCCAAGTACACTAAAAATCATTTTTTTTAAAAAAACTCGAATGGTCTATTACGGCATGATGCATTTGTTTTTTGACTTAGATTCTTCGCATTAATGTCAGTAGTGTGGTCGAAACAATTAGTGTGCAATAAAACATTAAATTTATTATATTTTTTTTTATATCAGTTTTCGTCACTTTTTGAAAAATTTCGTTACTTTTTGATGATTTTGCATGTAAAAACCTAATTTTAAGTCGTTTTAAGTGTTTATTTCGTACTGGAAGCTTCTTTAAACAATGTAGCATTATCATAGTTCCCTCAGCCGTATTGTTTTATATCAAAAAGATCAATGAAAATCTAAATATTTAACACCCAAGTACACTAAAAATCATTTTTTTAAAAAAAACTCGAATGGTCTATTACGGCATGATGCATTTATGTTTAGACTTAGATACTTCGCATTAATGTCAGTAGTGTGGTCGAAACAATTAGCATGCAATAAAACATTAAATTTATTATATTTTTTTTTATATCAGTTTTCGTCACTTTTTGAAAAATTTCGTTACTTTTTGATGATTTTGCAGTAAAAACTTCATTTTAAGTGTTTATTTCGTACTGGAAGCTTCTTTAAACAATGTAGCATTATCATAGTTCCCTCAGCCTATTGTTTTATATCAAAAAGATCATGAAAATCTAAATATTTAACACCCAAGTACACTAAAAATCATTTTTTTTAAAAAAACTCGAATGGTCTATTACGGCATGATGCATTTGTTTTTTGACTTAGATTCTTCGCATTAAATGTCAGTAGTGTGGTCGAAACAATTAGTGTGCAATAAAACATTAAATTTATTATATTTTTTTTTATATCAGTTTTCGTCACTTTTTGAAAAATTTCGTTACTTTTTGATGATTTTGCATGTAAAAACCTAATTTTAAGTCGTTTTAAGTGTTTATTCGTACTGGAAGCTTCTTTAAACAATGTAGCATTATCATAGTTCCCTCAGCCTATTGTTTTATATCAAAAAGATCATGAAAATCTAAATATTTAACACCCAAGTACACTAAAAATCATTTTTTTGAAAAAAACTCGAATGGTCTATTACGGCATGATGCATTTGTTTTTAGACTTAGATTCTTCGCATTAATTGTCAGTAGTGTGGTCGAAACAATTAGCATGCAATAAAACATTAAATTTATTGTATTTTTTTTTTATATCAGTTTTCGTCACTTTTTGAAAAATGTCGTTACTTTTTGATGATTTTGCAGTAAAAACTTCATTTTAAGTATTTATTTCGTACTGGAAGTTTCTTTAAACAATGTAGCATTATCATAGTTCCCTCAGCGTATTGTTTTATATCAAAAAGATCAAGAAAATCTAAATATTTAACACCCAAGTACACTAAAAATCATTTTTTTAAAAAAAACTTGAATGGTATATTACGGCAAGATGTATTTATGTTAAGACTTCAATACTTCGCATTAATTGTCAGTAGTGTGGTCGAAACAATTAGCATGCAATAAAACATTAAATTTATTATATTTTTTTTTATATTAGTTTTCGTCACTTTTTGAAAAATTTCGTTACTTTTTGATGATTTTGCAGTAAAAACTTCATTTTAAGTGTTTATTTCGTACTGGAAGCTTCTTTAACCAATTTAGCATTACCATAGATCCATCAGCCTAATGTTTTATATCAAAAAATCATGAAGATCTAAATATTTAACACCCAAGTACACTAAAAATCATTTTTTTTAAAAAAACTCGAATGGTCTATTATGGCATGATGCATTTGTTTTTTGACTTAGATTCTTCGCATTAAATGTCAGTAGTGTGGTCGAAACAATTAGTGTGCAATAAAACATTAAATTTATTATATATTTTTTTTATATCAGTTTTCGTCACTTTTTGAAAAATTTCGTTACTTTTTGATGATTTTGCTGTAAAAACCTAATTTTAAGTCGTTTTAAGTGTTTATTTCGTACTGGAAGCTTCTTTAAACAATGTAGCATTATCATAGTTCCCTCAGCCTATTGTTTTATATCAAAAAGATCATGAAAATCTAAATATTTAACACCCAAGTACACTAAGAATCATTTTTTGAAAAAAACTCGAATGGTCTATTACGGCATGATGCATTTGTTTTTTGACTTAGATTCTTCGCATTAAATGTCAGTAGTGTGGTCGAAACAATTAGCATGCAATATAACATTAAATTTATTGTATTTTTTTTTTATATCAGTTTTCGTCACTTTTTGAAAAATGTCGTTACTTTTTGATGATTTTGCAGTAAAAACTTCATTTTAAGTATTTATTTCGTACTGGAAGTTTCTTTAAACAATATAGCATTATCATAGTTCCCTCAGCGTATTGTTTTATATCAAAAAGATCAAGAAAATCTAAATATTTAACACCCAAGTACACTAAAAATCATTTTTTTTAAAAAAAACTTGAATGGTATATTACGGCAAGATGTATTTATGTTAAGACTTCAATACTTCGCATTAATTGTCAGTAGTGTGGTCGAAACAATTAGCATGCAATAAAACATTAAATTTATTATATTTTTTTTTATATTAGTTTTCGTCACTTTTTGAAAAATTTCGTTACTTTTTGATAATTTTGCAGTAAAAACCTAATTTTAAGTCGTTTTAAGTGTTTATTTCGTACTGGAAGTTTCTTTAAACAATGTAGCATTATCATAGTTCCCTCAGCGTATTGTTTTATATCAAAAAGATCAAGAAAATCTAAATATTTAACACCCAAGTACACTAAAAATCATTTTTTTAAAAAAAAACTTGAATGGTATATTACGGCAAGATGTATTTATGTTAAGACTTCAATACTTCGCATTAATTGTCAGTAGTGTGGTCGAAACAATTAGCATGCAATAAAACATTAAATTTATTATATTTTTTTTTATATCAGTTTTCGTCACTTTTTGAAAAATTTCGTTACTTTTTGATGATTTTGCAGTAAAAACTTCATTTTAAGTGTTTATTTCGTACTGGAAGCTTCTTTAAAACAATGTAGCATTATCATAGTTCCCTCAGCCTATTGTTTTATATCAAAAAGATCATGAAAATCTAAATATTTAACACCCAAGTACACTAAGAATCATTTTTTTGAAAAAAACTCGAATGGTCTATTACGGCATGATGCATTTGTTTTTTGACTTAGATTCTTCGCATTAAATGTCAGTAGTGTGGTCGAAACAATTAGCATGCAATATAACATTAAATTTATTGTATTTTTTTTTTTATATCAGTTTTCGTCACTTTTTGAAAAATGTCGTTACTTTTTGATGATTTTGCAGTAAAAACTTCATTTTAAGTATTTATTTCGTACTGGAAGTTTCTTTAAACAATGTAGCATTATCATAGTTCCCTCAGCGTATTGTTTTATATCAAAAAGATCAAGAAAATCTAAATATTTAACACCCAAGTACACTAAAAATCATTTTTTTAAAAAAAACTTGAATGGTATATTACGGCAAGATGTATTTATGTTAAGACTTCAATACTTCGCATTAATTGTCAGTAGTGTGGTCGAAACAATTAGCATGCAATAAAACATTAAATTTATTATATTTTTTTTTATATTAGTTTTCGTCACTTTTTGAAAAATTTCGTTACTTTTTGATAATTTTGCAGTAAAAACCTAATTTTAAGTCGTTTTAAGTGTTTATTTCGTACTGGAAGTTTCTTTAAACAATGTAGCATTATCATAGTTTCCTCAGCGTATTGTTTTATATCAAAAAGATCAAGAAAATCTAAATATTTAACACCCAAGTACACTAAAAATCATTTTTTTAAAAAAAACTTGAATGGTATATTACGGCAAGATGTATTTATGTTAAGACTTCAATACTTCGCATTAATTGTCAGTAGTGTGGTCGAAACAATTAGCATGCAATAAAACATTAAATTTATTATATTTTTTTTTTATATCAGTTTTCGTCACTTTTTGAAAAATTTCGTTACTTTTTGATGATTTTGCAGTAAAAACTTCATTTTAAGTGTTTATTTCGTACTGGAAGCTTCTTTAAACAATGTAGCATTATCATAGTTCTCTCAGCCTATTGTTTTATATCAAAAAGATCATGAAAATCTAAATATTTAACACCCAAGTACACTAAAAATCATTTTTTTGAAAAAAACTCGAATGGTCTATTACGGCATGATGCATTTGTTTTTTGACTTAGATTCTTCGCATTAAATGTCAGTAGTGTGGTCGAAACAATTAGCCTGCAATAAAACATTAAATTTATTGTATTTTTTTTTTATATCAGTTTTTAACACTTTTTGAAAAATTTCGTTACTTTTTGATGATTTTGCAGTAAAAACCTAATTTTAAGTCGTTTTAAGTGTTTATTTCGTACTGGAAATTTCTTTAAACAATGTAGCATTATCATAGTTCCCTCAGCCTATTGTTTTATATCAAAAAGATCAAGAAAATCTAAATATTTAACACCCAAGTACACTAAGAATCATTTTTTTGAAAAAAACTCGAATGGTCTATTACGGCATGATGCATTTGTTTTTTGACTTAGATTCTTCGCATTAAATGTCAGTAGTGAGGTCGAAACAATTAGTGTGCAATAAAACATTAAATTTATTATATTTTTTTTTATATTAGTTTTCGTCACTTTTTGAAAAATTTCGTTACTTTTTGATGATTTTGCAGTAAAAACTTCATTTTAAGTGTTTATTTCGTACTGGAAGCTTCTTTAACCAATTTAGCATTACCATAGATCCATCAGCCTAATGTTTTATATCAAAAAATCATGAAGATCCAAATATTTAACACCCAAGTACACTAAAAATCATTTTTTTTAAAAAAACTCGAATGGTCTATTATGGCATGATGCATTTGTTTTTTGACTTAGATTCTTCGCATTAAATGTCAGTAGTGTGGTCGAAACAATTAGTGTGCAATAAAACATTAAATTTATTATATATTTTTTTTATATCAGTTTTCGTCACTTTTTGAAAAATTTCGTTACTTTTTGATGATTTTGCTGTAAAAACCTAATTTTAAGTCGTTTTAAGTGTTTATTTCGTACTGGAAGCTTCTTTAAACAATGTAGCATTATCATAGTTCCCTCAGCCTATTGTTTTATATCAAAAAGATCAAGAAAATCTAAATATTTAACACCCAAGTACACTAAAAATCATTTTTTTTAAAAAAACTTGAATGGTATATTACGGCAAGATGTATTTATGTTAAGACTTCAATACTTCGCATTAATTGTCAGTAGTGTGGTCGAAACAATTAGCATGCAATAAAACATTAAATTTTTTATTTTTTTTTTTTTATATAAGTTTTCGTCACTTTTTGAAAAATTTCGTTACTTTTTGATGATTTTGCAGTAAAAACCTAATTTTAAGTATTTATTTCGTACTGGAAGTTTCTTTAAACAATGTAGCATTATCATAGTTCCCTCAGCGTATTGTTTTATATCAAAAAGATCAAGAAAATCTAAATATTTAACACCCAAGTACACTAAAAATCATTTTTTTTAAAAAAACTTGAATGGTATATTACGGCAAGATGCATTTGTTTTTTGACTTAGATTCTTCGCATTAAATGTCAGTAGTGTGGTCGAAACAATTAGTGTGCAATAAAACATTAAATTTATTATATATTTTTTTTATATCAGTTTTCGTCACTTTTTGAAAAATTTCGTTACTTTTTGATGATTTTGCTGTAAAAACCTAATTTTAAGTCGTTTTAAGTGTTTATTTCGTACTGGAAGCTTCTTTAAACAATGTAGCATTATCATAGTTCCCTCAGCCTATTGTTTTATATCAAAAAGATCATGAAAATCTAAATATTTAACACCCAAGTACACTAAGAATCATTTTTTTGAAAAAAACTCGAATGGTCTATTACGGCATGATGCATTTGTTTTTTGACTTCAATACTTCGCATTAAATGTCAGTAGTGTGGTCGAAACAATTAGCATGCAATATAACATTAAATTTATTGTATTTTTTTTTTTATATCAGTTTTCGTCACTTTTTGAAAAATGTCGTTACTTTTTGATGATTTTGCAGTAAAAACTTCATTTTAAGTATTTATTTCGTACTGGAAGTTTCTTTAAACAATGTAGCATTATCATAGTTCCCTCAGCGTATTGTTTTATATCAAAAAGATCAAGAAAATCTAAATATTTAACACCCAAGTACACTAAAAATCATTTTTTTTAAAAAAAACTTGAATGGTATATTACGGCAAGATGTATTTATGTTAAGACTTCAATACTTCGCATTAATTGTCAGTAGTGTGGTCGAAACAATTAGCATGCAATAAAACATTAAATTTATTATATTTTTTTTTATATTAGTTTTCGTCACTTTTTGAAAAATTTCGTTACTTTTTGATAATTTTGCAGTAAAAACCTAATTTTAAGTCGTTTTAAGTGTTTATTTCGTACTGGAAGTTTCTTTAAACAATGTAGCATTATCATAGTTCCCTCAGCGTATTGTTTTATATCAAAAAGATCAAGAAAATCTAAATATTTAACACCCAAGTACACTAAAAATCATTTTTTTAAAAAAAAACTTGAATGGTATATTACGGCAAGATGTATTTATGTTAAGACTTCAATACTTCGCATTAATTGTCAGTAGTGTGGTCGAAACAATTAGCATGCAATAAAACATTAAATTTATTATATTGTTTTTTTATATCAGTTTTCGTCACTTTTTGAAAAATTTCGTTACTTTTTGATGATTTTGCAGTAAAAACTTCATTTTAAGTGTTTATTTCGTACTGGAAGCTTCTTTAAACAATGTAGCATTATCATAGTTCCCTCAGCCTATTGTTTTATATCAAAAAGATCATGAAAATGTAAATATTTAACACCCAAGTACACTAAAAATCATATTTTGGAAAAAAACTCGAATGGTCTATTACGGCATGATGCATTTGTTTTTTGACTTAGATTCTTCGCATTAAATGTCAGTAGTGTGGTCGAAACAATTAGTGTGCAATAAAACATTAAATTTATTATATATTTTTTTTATATCAGTTTTCGTCACTTTTTGAAAAATTTCGTTACTTTTTGATGATTTTGCATGTAAAAACCTAATTTTAAGTCGTTTTAAGTGTTTATTTCGTACTGGAAGCTTCTTTAAACAATGTAGCATTATCATAGTTCCCTCAGCGTATTGTTTTATATCAAAAAGATCAAGAAAATCTAAATATTTAACACCCAAGTACACTAAAAATCATTTTTTTTAAAAAAAACTTGAATGGTATATTACGGCAAGATGCATTTGTTTTTTGACTTAGATTCTTCGCATTAAATGTCAGTAGTGTGGTCGAAACAATTAGTGTGCAATAAAACATTAAATTTATTATATATTTTTTTTATATCAGTTTTCGTCACTTTTTGAAAAATTTCGTTACTTTTTGATGATTTTGCTGTAAAAACCTAATTTTAAGTCGTTTTAAGTGTTTATTTCGTACTGGAAGCTTCTTTAAACAATGTAGCATTATCATAGTTCCCTCAGCCTATTGTTTTATATCAAAAAGATCATGAAAATCTAAATATTTAACACCCAAGTACACTAAGAATCATTTTTTTGAAAAAAACTCGAATGGTCTATTACGGCATGATGCATTTGTTTTTGACTTCAATACTTCGCATTAAATGTCAGTAGTGTGGTCGAAACAATTAGCATGCAATATAACATTAAATTTATTGTATTTTTTTTTTATATCAGTTTTCGTCACTTTTTGAAAAATGTCGTTACTTTTTGATGATTTTGCAGTAAAAACTTCATTTTAAGTATTTATTTCGTACTGGAAGTTTCTTTAAACAATGTAGCATTATCATAGTTCCCTCAGCGTATTGTTTTATATCAAAAAGATCAAGAAAATCTAAATATTTAACACCCAAGTACACTAAAAATCATTTTTTTAAAAAAACTTGAATGGTATATTACGGCAAGATGTATTTATGTTAAGACTTCAATACTTCGCATTAATTGTCAGTAGTGTGGTCGAAACAATTAGCATGCAATAAAACATTAAATTTATTATATTTTTTTTTATATTAGTTTTCGTCACTTTTTGAAAAATTTCGTTACTTTTTGATAATTTTGCAGTAAAAACCTAATTTTAAGTCGTTTTAAGTGTTTATTTCGTACTGGAAGTTTCTTTAAACAATGTAGCATTATCATAGTTCCCTCAGCGTATTGTTTTATATCAAAAAGATCAAGAAAATCTAAATATTTAACACCCAAGTACACTAAAAATCATTTTTTTTAAAAAAAACTTGAATGGTATATTACGGCAAGATGTATTTATGTTAAGACTTCAATACTTCGCATTAATTGTCAGTAGTGTGGTCGAAACAATTAGCATGCAATAAAACATTAAATTTATTATATTTTTTTTTATATCAGTTTTCGTCACTTTTTGAAAAATTTCGTTACTTTTTGATGATTTTGCAGTAAAAACTTCATTTTAAGTGTTTATTTCGTACTGGAAGCTTCTTTAAACAATGTAGCATTATCATAGTTCCCTCAGCCTATTGTTTTATATCAAAAAGATCATGAAAATCTAAATATTTAACACCCAAGTACACTAAAAATCATATTTTTGAAAAAAACTCGAATGGTCTATTACGGCATGATGCATTTGTTTTTGACTTAGATTCTTCGCATTAAATGTCAGTAGTGTGGTCGAAACAATTAGTGTGCAATAAAACATTAAATTTATTATATATTTTTTTTATATCAGTTTTCGTCACTTTTTGAAAAATTTCGTTACTTTTTGATGATTTTGCTGTAAAAACCTAATTTTAAGTCGTTTTAAGTGTTTATTTCGTACTGGAAGCTTCTTTAAACAATGTAGCATTATCATAGTTCCCTCAGCCTATTGTTTTATATCAAAAAGATCATGAAAATCTAAATATTTAACACCCAAGTACACTAAGAATCATTTTTTTGAAAAAAACTCGAATGGTCTATTACGGCATGATGCATTTGTTTTTTGACTTCAATACTTCGCATTAAATGTCAGTAGTGTGGTCGAAACAATTAGCATGCAATATAACATTAAATTTATTGTATTTTTTTTTTATATCAGTTTTCGTCACTTTTTGAAAAATGTCGTTACTTTTTGATGATTTTGCAGTAAAAACTTCATTTTAAGTATTTATTTCGTACTGGAAGTTTCTTTAAACAATGTAGCATTATCATAGTTCCCTCAGCGTATTGTTTTATATCAAAAAGATCAAGAAAATCTAAATATTTAACACCCAAGTACACTAAAAATCATTTTTTTAAAAAAAACTTGAATGGTATATTACGGCAAGATGTATTTATGTTAAGACTTCAATACTTCGCATTAATTGTCAGTAGTGTGGTCGAAACAATTAGCATGCAATAAAACATTAAATTTATTATATTTTTTTTTTATATCAGTTTTCGTCACTTTTTGAAAAATTTCGTTACTTTTTGATGATTTTGCAGTAAAAACATCATTTTAAGTGTTTATTTCGTACTGGAAGCTTCTTTCAACAATCTAGCATTATCATAGTTCCCTCAGCCTATTGTTTTATATCAAAAAGATCATGAAAATCTAAATATTTAACACCCAAGTACACTAAAAATCATTTTTTTGAAAAAAACTCGAATGGTCTATTACGGCATGATGCATTTGTTTTTTGACTTAGATCTTCGCATTAAATGTCAGTAGTGTGGTCGAAACAATTAGCCTGCAATAAAACATTAAATTTATTGTATTTTTTTTTTTATATCAGTTTTTGTCACTTTTTGAAAAATTTCGTTACTTTTTGATGATTTTGCAGTAAAAACCTAATTTTAAGTCGTTTAAGTGTTTAATTCGTACTGGAAGCTTCTTTAAACAATGTAGCATTATCATAGTTCCCTCAGCCTATTGTTTTATATCAAAAAGATCATGAAAATCTAAATATTTAACACCCAAGTACACTAAAAATCATTTTTTTTAAAAAAACTCGAATGGTCTATTACGGCATGATGCATTTGTTTTTTGACTTAGATTCTTCGCATTAAATGTCAGTAGTGAGGTCAAAATAATTAATGTGCAATAAAACATTAAATTTATTTTTTTTTTTTTTTTATATAAGTTTTCGTCACTTTTTGAAAAATTTCGTTACTTTTTGATGATTTTGCAGTAAAAACCTAATTTTATGTCGTTTTAAGTGTTTATTTCGTACTGGAAATTTCTTTAAACAATGTAGCATTATCATAGTTCCCTCAGCCTATTGTTTTATATCAAAAAGATCATGAACATCTAAATATTTAACACCCAAGTACACTAAAAATCATTTTTTTAAAAAAACTCGAATGGTCTATTACGGCATGATGCATTTGTTTTTTGACTTAGATTCTTCGCATTAAATGTCAGTAGTGTGGTCGAAACAATTAGTGTGCAATAAAACATTAAATTTATTATATATTTTTTTTATATCAGTTTTCGTCACTTTTTGAAAAATTTCGTTACTTTTTGATGATTTTGCTGTAAAAACCTAATTTTAAGTCGTTTAAGTGTTTATTTCGTACTGGAAGCTTCTTTAAACAATGTAGCATTATCATAGTTCCCTCAGCCTATTGTTTTATATCAAAAAGATCATGAAAATCTAAATATTTAACACCCAAGTACACTAAAAATCATTTTTTTGAAAAAAACTCGAATGGTCTATTACGGCATGATGCATTTGTTTTTGACTTAGATTCTTCGCATTAAATGTCAGTAGTGTGGTCGAAACAATTAGCATGCAATAAAACATTAAATTTATTGTATTTTTTTTTTATATCAGTTTTCGTCACTTTTTGAAAAATGTCGTTACTTTTTGATGATTTTGCAGTAAAAACTTCATTTTAAGTCGTTTTAAGTGTTTATTTCGTACTGGAAGTTTCTTTAAACAATGTAGCATTATCATAGTTCCCTCAGCGTATTGTTTTATATCAAAAAGATCAAGAAAATCTAAATATTTAACACCCAAGTACACTAAAAATCATTTTTTTTAAAAAAAACTTGAATGGTATATTACGGCAAGATGTATTTATGTTAAGACTTCAATACTTCGCATTAATTGTCAGTAGTGTGGTCGAAACAATTAGCATGCAATAAAACATTAAATTTATTATATTTTTTTTTTATATCAGTTTTCGTCACTTTTTGAAAAATTTCGTTACTTTTTGATGATTTTGCAGTAAAAACCTAATTTTATGTCGTTTTAAGTGTTTATTTCGTACTGGAAATTTCTTTAAACAATGTAGCATTATCATAGTTCCCTCAGCCTATTGTTTTATATCAAAAAGATCATGAACATCTAAATATTTAACACCCAAGTACACTAAAAATCATTTTTTTTAAAAAAACTCGAATGGTCTATTACGGCATGATGCATTTGTTTTTTGACTTAGATTCTTCGCATTAAATGTCAGTAGTGTGGTCGAAACAATTAGTGTGCAATAAAACATTAAATTTATTATATATTTTTTTTATATCAGTTTTCGTCACTTTTTGAAAATTTCGTTACTTTTTGATGATTTTGCTGTAAAAACCTAATTTTAAGTCGTTTTAAGTGTTTATTTCGTACTGGAAGCTTCTTTAAACAATGTAGCATTATCATAGTTCCCTCAGCCTATTGTTTTATATCAAAAAGATCATGAAAATCTAAATATTTAACACCCAAGTACACTAAGAATCATTTTTTTGAAAAAAACTCGAATGGTCTATTACGGCATGATGCATTTGTTTTTGACTTAGATTCTTCGCATTAAATGTCAGTAGTGTGGTCGAAACAATTAGCATGCAATATAACATTAAATTTATTGTATTTTTTTTTTTATATCAGTTTTCGTCACTTTTTGAAAAATGTCGTTACTTTTTGATGATTTTGCAGTAAAAACTTCATTTTAAGTCGTTTTAAGTGTTTATTTCGTACTGGAAGTTTCTTTAAACAATGTAGCATTATCATAGTTCCCTCAGCGTATTGTTTTATATCAAAAAGATCAAGAAAATCTAAATATTTAACACCCAAGTACACTAAAAATCATTTTTTTTAAAAAAAACTTGAATGGTATATTACGGCAAGATGTATTTATGTTAAGACTTCAATACTTCGCATTAATTGTCAGTAGTGTGGTCGAAACAATTAGCATGCAATAAAACATTAAATTTATTATATTTTTTTTTATATCAGTTTTCGTCACTTTTTGAAAAATTTCGTTACTTTTTGATGATTTTGCAGTAAAAACATCATTTTAAGTGTTTATTTCGTACTGGAAGCTTCTTTCAACAATCTAGCATTATCATAGTTCCCTCAGCCTATTGTTTTATATCAAAAAGATCATGAAAATCTAAATATTTAACACCCAAGTACACTAAAAATCATTTTTTTGAAAAAAACTCGAATGGTCTATTACGGCATGATGCATTTGTTTTTTGACTTAGATTCTTCGCATTAAATGTCAGTAGTGTGGTCGAAACAATTAGCCTGCAATAAAACATTAAATTTATTGTATTTTTTTTTTTATATCAGTTTTTGTCACTTTTTGAAAAATTTCGTTACTATTTGATGATTTTGGAGTAAAAACCTAATTTTAAGTCGTTTTAAGTGTTTAATTCGTACTGGAAGTTTCTTTAAACAATGTAGCATTATCATAGTTCCCTCAGCCTATTGTTTTATATCAAAAAGATCAAGAAAATCTAAATATTTAACACCCAAGTACACTAAAAATCATTTTTTTAAAAAAAACTTGAATGGTATATTACGGCAAGATGTATTTATGTTAAGACTTCGATACTTCGCATTAATTGTCAGTAGTGTGGTCGAAACAATTAGCATGCAATAAAACATTAAATTTATTATATTTTTTTTTTATATCAGTTTTCGTCACTTTTTGAAAAATTTCGTTACTTTTTGATGATTTTGCAGTAAAAACATCATTTTAAGTGTTTATTTCGTACTGGAAGCTTCTTTCAACAATGTAGCATTATCATAGTTCCCTCAGCCTATTGTTTTATATCAAAAAGATCATGAAAATCTAAATATTTAACACCCAAGTACACTAAAAATCATTTTTTTGAAAAAAACTCGAATGGTCTATTACGGCATGATGCATTTGTTTTTTGACTTAGATTCTTCGCATTAAATGTCAGTAGTGTGGTCGAAACAATTAGCCTGCAATAAAACATTAAATTTATTGTATTTTTTTTTTATATCAGTTTTTGTCACTTTTTGAAAAATTTCGTTACTTTTTGATGATTTTGCAGTAAAAACCTAATTTTAAGTCGTTTTAAGTGTTTAATTCGTACTGGAAGTTTCTTTAAACAATGTAGCATTATCATAGTTCCCTCAGCCTATTGTTTTATATCAAAAAGATCAAGAAAATCTAAATATTTAACACCCAAGTACACTAAAAATCATTTTTTTTAAAAAAAACTTGAATGGTATATTACGGCAAGATGTATTTATGTTAAGACTTCGATACTTCGCATTAATTGTCAGTAGTGTGGTCGAAACAATTAGCATGCAATAAAACATTAAATTTATTATATTTTTTTTTTATATCAGTTTTCGTCACTTTTTGAAAAATTTCGTTACTTTTTGATGATTTTGCTGTAAAAACCTAATTTTAAGTCGTTTTAAGTGTTTATTTCGTACTGGAAGCTTCTTTAAACAATGTAGCATTATCATAGTTCCCTCAGCCTATTGTTTTATATCAAAAAGATCATGAAAATCTAAATATTTAACACCCAAGTACACTAAAAATCATATTTTGGAAAAAAACTCGAATGGTCTATTACGGCATGATGCATTTGTTTTTTGACTTAGATTCTTCGCATTAAATGTCAGTAGTGTGGTCGAAACAATTAGTGTGCAATAAAACATTAAATTTATTATATATTTTTTTTATATCAGTTTTCGTCACTTTTTGAAAAATTTCGTTACTTTTTGATGATTTTGCTGTAAAAACCTAATTTTAAGTCGTTTTAAGTGTTTATTTCGTACTGGAAGCTTCTTTAAACAATGTAGCATTATCATAGTTCCCTCAGCCTATTGTTTTATATCAAAAAGATCATGAAAATCTAAATATTTAACACCCAAGTACACTAAGAATCATTTTTTTGAAAAAAACTCGAATGGTCTATTACGGCATGATGCATTTGTTTTTTGACTTAGATTCTTCGCATTAAATGTCAGTAGTGTGGTCGAAACAATTAGCATGCAATATAACATTAAATTTATTGTATTTTTTTTTTTATATCAGTTTTCGTCACTTTTTGAAAAATGTCGTTACTTTTTGATGATTTTGCAGTAAAAACTTCATTTTAAGTATTTATTTCGTACTGGAAGTTTCTTTAAACAATGTAGCATTATCATAGTTCCCTCAGCGTATTGTTTTATATCAAAAAGATCAAGAAAATCTAAATATTTAACACCCAAGTACACTAAAAATCATTTTTTTTAAAAAAACTTGAATGGTATATTACGGCAAGATGTATTTATGTTAAGACTTCAATACTTCGCATTAATTGTCAGTAGTGTGGTCGAAACAATTAGCATGCAATAAAACATTAAATTTATTATATTTTTTTTAATATTAGTTTTCGTCACTTTTTGAAAAATTTCGTTACTTTTGATAATTTTGCAGTAAAAACCTAATTTTAAGTCGTTTTAAGTGTTTATTTCGTACTGGAAGTTTCTTTAAACAATGTAGCATTATCATAGTTCCCTCAGCGTATTGTTTTATATCAAAAAGATCAAGAAAATCTAAATATTTAACACCCAAGTACACTAAAAATCATTTTTTTAAAAAAAAACTTGAATGGTATATTACGGCAAGATGTATTTATGTTAAGACTTCAATACTTCGCATTAATTGTCAGTAGTGTGGTCGAAACAATTAACATGCAATAAAACATTAAATTTATTATATTTTTTTTTTATATCAGTTTTCGTCACTTTTTGAAAAATTTCGTTACTTTTTGATGATTTTGCAGTAAAAAACATCATTTTAAGTGTTTATTTCGTACTGGAAGCTTCTTTCAACAATCTAGCATTATCATAGTTCCCTCAGCCTATTGTTTTATATCAAAAAGATCATGAAAATCTAAATATTTAACACCCAAGTACACTAAAAATCATTTTTTTGAAAAAAACTCGAATGGTCTATTACGGCATGATGCATTTGTTTTTTGACTTAGATTCTTCGCATTAAATGTCAGTAGTGTGGTCGAAACAATTAGCCTGCAATAAAACATTAAATTTATTGTATTTTTTTTTTTATATCAGTTTTTGTCACTTTTTGAAAAATTTCGTTACTTTTTGATGATTTTGCAGTAAAAACCTAATTTTAAGTCGTTTTAAGTGTTTAATTCGTACTGGAAGTTTCTTTAAACAATGTAGCATTATCATAGTTCCCTCAGCCTATTGTTTTATATCAAAAAGATCAAGAAAATCTAAATATTTAACACCCAAGTACACTAAAAATCATTTTTTTTAAAAAAAACTTGAATGGTATATTACGGCAAGATGTATTTATGTTAAGACTTCGATACTTCGCATTAATTGTCAGTAGTGTGGTCGAAACAATTAGCATGCAATAAAACATTAAATTTATTATATTTTTTTTTTATATCAGTTTTCGTCACTTTTTGAAAAATTTCGTTACTTTTTGATGATTTTGCTGTAAAAACCTAATTTTAAGTCGTTTAAGTGTTTATTTCGTACTGGAAGCTTCTTTAAACAATGTAGCATTATCATAGTTCCCTCAGCCTATTGTTTTATATCAAAAAGATCATGAAAATCTAAATATTTAACACCCAAGTACACTAAAATCATTTTTTTTAAAAAAACTCGAATGGTCTATTACGGCATGATGCATTTGTTTTTTGACTTAGATTCTTCGCATTAAATGTCAGTAGTGAGGTCAAAATAATTAATGTGCAATAAAACATTAAATTTATTTTTTTTTTTTTTTTATATAAGTTTTCGTCACTTTTTGAAAAATTTCGTTACTTTTTGATGATTTTGCAGTAAAAACCTAATTTTAAGTCGTTTTAAGTGTTTATTTCGTACTGGAAATTTCTTTAAACAATGTAGCATTATCATAGTTCCCTCAGCCTATTGTTTTATATCAAAAAGATCATGAAAATCTAAATATTTAACACCCAAGTACACTAAAAATCATTTTTTTTAAAAAAACTCGAATGGTCTATTACGGCATGATGCATTTGTTTTTTGACTTAGATTCTTCGCATTAAATGTCAGTAGTGAGGTCAAATAATTAATGTGCAATAAAACATTAAATTTATTTTTTTTTTTTTTTTTATATAAGTTTTCGTCACTTTTTGAAAAATTTCGTTACTTTTTGATGATTTTGCAGTAAAAACCTAATTTTAAGTCGTTTTAAGTGTTTATTTCGTACTGGAAATTTCTTTAAACAATGTAGCATTATCATAGTTCCCTCAGCGTATTGTTTTATATCAAAAAGATCAAGAAAATCTAAATATTTAACACCCAAGTACACTAAAAATCATTTTTTTTAAAAAAAACTTGAATGGTATATTACGGCAAGATGTATTTATGTTAAGACTTCAATACTTCGCATTAATTGTCAGTAGTGTGGTCGAAACAATTAGCATGCAATAAAACATTAAATTTATTATATTTTTTTTTTATATCAGTTTTCGTCACTTTTTGAAAAATTTCGTTACTTTTTGATGATTTTGCAGTAAAAACTTCATTTTAAGTGTTTATTTCGTACTGGAAGCTTCTTTAAACAATGTAGCATTATCATAGTTCCCTCAGCCTATTGTTTTATATCAAAAAGATCATGAAAATCTAAATATTTAACACCCAAGTACACTAAAAATCATTTTTTTGAAAAAAACTCGAATGGTCTATTACGGCATGATGCATTTGTTTTTTGACTTAGATTCTTCGCATTAAATGTCAGTAGTGTGGTCGAAACAATTAGCCGGCAATAAAACATTAAATTTATTGTATTTTTTTTTTATATCAGTTTTCGTCACTTTTTGAAAAATTTCGTTACTTTTTGATGATTTTGGAGTAAAAACCTCATTTTAAGTCGTTTTAAGTATTTATTTCGTACTGGAAGCTTCTTTAAACAATGTAGCATTATCATAGTTCCCTCAGCCTATTGTTTTATATCAAAAAGATCATGAAAATCTAAATATTTAACACCCAAGTACACTAAAAATCATTTTTTTTAAAAAAAACTTGAATGGTATATTACGGCAAGATGTATTTATGTTAAGACTTCAATACTTCGCATTAATTGTCAGTAGTGTGGTCGAAACAATTAGCATGCAATAAAACATTAAATTTTTTATTTTTTTTTTTTTATATAAGTTTTCGTCACTTTTTGAAAAATTTCGTTACTTTTTGATGATTTTGCTGTAAAAACCTAATTTTAAGTCGTTTTAAGTGTTTATTTCGTACTGGAAGCTTCTTTAAACAATGTAGCATTATCATAGTTCCCTCAGCCTATTGTTTTATATCAAAAAGATCATGAAAATCTAAATATTTAACACCCAAGTACACTAAAAATCATTTTTTTTAAAAAACTCGAATGGTCTATTACGGCATGATGCATTTGTTTTTTGACTTAGATTCTTCGCATTAAATGTCAGTAGTGAGGTCAAAATAATTAATGTGCAATAAAACATTAAATTTATTTTTTTTTTTTTTTTTATATAAGTTTTCGTCACTTTTTGAAAAATTTCGTTACTTTTTGATGATTTTGCAGTAAAAACCTAATTTTAAGTCGTTTTAAGTGTTTATTTCGTACTGGAAATTTCTTTAAACAATGTAGCATTATCATAGTTCCCTCAGCGTATTGTTTTATATCAAAAAGATCAAGAAAATCTAAATATTTAACACCCAAGTACACTAAAAATCATTTTTTTTAATAAAAATTTTAATGGTATATTACGGCAAGATGTATTTATGTTAAGACTTCAATACTTCGCATTAATTGTCAGTAGTGTGGTCGAAACAATTAGCATGCAATAAAACATTAAATTTATTATATTTTTTTTTTATATCAGTTTTCGTCACTTTTTGAAAAATTTCGTTACTTTTTGATGATTTTGCAGTAAAAACTTCATTTTAAGTGTTTATTTCGTACTTGAAGCTTCTTTAAACAATGTAGCATTATCATAGTTCCCTCAGCCTATTGTTTTATATCAAAAGATCATGAAAATCTAAATATTTAACACCCAAGTACACTAAAAATCATTTTTTTGAAAAAAACTCGAATGGTCTATTACGGCATGATGCATTTGTTTTTTGACTTAGATTCTTCGCATTAAATGTCAGTAGTGTGGTCGAAACAATTAGCCGGCAATAAAACATTAAATTTATTGTATTTTTTTTTTTATATCAGTTTTCGTCACTTTTTGAAAAATTTCGTTACTTTTTGATGATTTTGGAGTAAAAACCTCATTTTAAGTCGTTTTAAGTATTTATTTCGTACTGGAAGCTTCTTTAAACAATGTAGCATTATCATAGTTCCCTCAGCCTATTGTTTTATATCAAAAAGATCATGAAAATCTAAATATTTAACACCCAAGTACACTAAAAATCATTTTTTTTTAAAAAAACTTGAATGGTATATTACGGCAAGATGTATTTATGTTAAGACTTCGATACTTCGCATTAATTGTCAGTAGTGTGGTCGAAACAATTAGCATGCAATAAAACATTAAATTTATTATATTTTTTTTTATATCAGTTTTCGTCACTTTTTGAAAAATTTCGTTACTTTTTGATGATTTTGCTGTAAAAACCTAATTTTAAGTCGTTTTAAGTGTTTATTTCGTACTGGAAGCTTCTTTAAACAATGTAGCATTATCATAGTTCCCTCAGCCTAATGTTTTATATCAAAAAGATCATGAAAATCTAAATATTTAACACCCAAGTACACTAAAAATCATTTTTTTTAAAAAAACTCGAATGGTCTATTACGGCATGATGCATTTGTTTTTGACTTAGATTCTTCGCATTAAATGTCAGTAGTGAGGTCAAAATAATTAATGTGCAATAAAACATTAAATTTATTTTTTTTTTTTTTTTTTATATAAGTTTTCGTCACTTTTTGAAAAATTTCGTTACTTTTTGATGATTTTGCAGTAAAAACCTAATTTTAAGTCGTTTTAAGTGTTTATTTCGTACTGGAAATTTCTTTAAACAATGTAGCATTATCATAGTTCCCTCAGCGTATTGTTTTATATCAAAAAGATCAAGAAAATCTAAATATTTAACACCCAAGTACACTAAAAATCATTTTTTTTAAAAAAACTTGAATGGTATATTACGGCAAGATGTATTTATGTTAAGACTTCAATACTTCGCATTAAATGTCAGTAGTGAGGTCAAAATAATTAGCATGCAATAAAACATTAAATTTATTTTTTTTTTTTTTTTTATATAAGTTTTCGTCACTTTTTGAAAAATTTCGTTACTTTTTGATGATTTTGCAGTAAAAACCTAATTTTAAGTCGTTTTAAGTGTTTATTTCGTACTGGAAATTTCTTTAAACAATGTAGCATTATCATAGTTCCCTCAGCCTATTGTTTTATATCAAAAAGATCATGAAAATCTAAATATTTAACACCCAAGTACACTAAAAATCATTTTTTTTAAAAAAACTCGAATGGTCTATTACGGCATGATGCATTTGTTTTTTGACTTAGATTCTTCGCATTAAATGTCAGTAGTGAGGTCAAAATAATTAATGTGCAATAAAACATTAAATTTATTTTTTTTTTTTTTTTTTATATAAGTTTTCGTCACTTTTTGAAAAATTTCGTTACTTTTGATGATTTTGCAGTAAAAACCTAATTTTAAGTCGTTTTAAGTGTTTATTTCGTACTGGAAATTTCTTTAAACAATGTAGCATTATCATAGTTCCCTCAGCGTATTGTTTTATATCAAAAAGATCAAGAAAATCTAAATATTTAACACCCAAGTACACTAAAAATCATTTTTTTAAAAAAAACTTGAATGGTATATTACGGCAAGATGTATTTATGTTAAGACTTCAATACTTCGCATTAATTGTCAGTAGTGTGGTCGAAACAATTAGCATGCAATAAAACATTAAATTTATTATATTTTTTTTTATATCAGTTTTCGTCACTTTTTGAAAAATTTCGTTACTTTTGATGATTTTGCAGTAAAAACATCATTTTAAGTGTTTATTTCGTACTGGAAGCTTCTTTCAACAATGTAGCATTATCGTAGTTCCCTCAGCCTATTGTTTTATATCAAAAGATCATGAAAATCTAAATATTTAACACCCAAGTACACTAAAAAATCATTTTTTTGAAAAAAACTCGAATGGTCTATTACGGCATGATGCATTTGTTTTTTGACTTAGATTCTTCGCATTAAATGTCAGTAGTGTGGTCGAAACAATTAGCCTGCAATAAAACATTAAATTTATTGTATTTTTTTTTTTATATCAGTTTTTGTCACTTTTTGAAAAATTTCGTTACTTTTGATGATTTTGCAGTAAAAACCTAATTTTAAGTCGTTTTAAGTGTTTAATTCGTACTGGAAGTTTCTTTAAACAATGTAGCATTATCATAGTTCCCTCAGCCTATTGTTTTATATCAAAAAGATCAAGAAAATCTAAATATTTAACACCCAAGTACACTAAAAATCATTTTTTTTAAAAAAAACTTGAATGGTATATTACGGCAAGATGTATTTATGTTAAGACTTCAATACTTCGCATTAATTGTCAGTAGTGTGGTCGAAACAATTAGCATGCAATAAAACATTAAATTTATTATATTTTTTTTTTATATCAGTTTTCGTCACTTTTTGAAAAATTTCGTTACTTTTTGATGATTTTGCAGTAAAAACATCATTTTAAGTGTTTATTTCGTACTGGAAGCTTCTTTCAACAATGTAGCATTATCATAGTTCCCTCAGCCTATTGTTTTATATCAAAAAGATCATGAAATCTAAATATTTAACACCCAAGTACACTAAAAATCATTTTTTGAAAAAAACTCGAATGGTCTATTACGGCATGATGCATTGTTTTTTGACTTAGATTCTTCGCATTAAATGTCAGTAGTGTGGTCGAAACAATTAGCCTGCAATAAAACATTAAATTTATTGTATTTTTTTTTTTATATCAGTTTTTGTCACTTTTTGAAAAATTTCGTTACTTTTTGATGATTTGCAGTAAAAATCTAATTTTAAGTCGTTTTAAGTGTTTAATTCGTACTGGAAGTTTCTTTAAACAATGTAGCATTATCATAGTTCCCTCAGCCTATTGTTTTATATCAAAAAGATCAAGAAAATCTAAATATTTAACACCCAAGTACACTAAAAATCATTTTTTTTAAAAAAAACTTGAATGGTATATTACGGCAAGATGTATTTATGTTAAGACTTCGATACTTCGCATTAATTGTCAGTAGTGTGGTCGAAACAATTAGCATGCAATAAAACATTAAATTTATTATATTTTTTTTTATATCAGTTTTCGTCACTTTTTGAAAAATTTCGTTACTTTTGATGATTTTGCTGTAAAACCTAATTTTAAGTCGTTTTAAGTGTTTAATTCGTACTGGAAGTTTCTTTAAACAATGTAGCATTATCATAGTTCCCTCAGCCTATTGTTTTATATCAAAAAGATCAAGAAAATCTAAATATTTAACACCCAAGTACACTAAAAATCATTTTTTTAAAAAAACTTGAATGGTATATTACGGCAAGATGTATTTATGTTAAGACTTCGATACTTCGCATTAATTGTCAGTAGTGTGGTCGAAACAATTAGCATGCAATAAAACATTAAATTTATTATATTTTTTTTTATATAAGTTTTCGTCACTTTTTGAAAAATTTCGTTACTTTTTGATGATTTTGCAGTAAAAAACCTAATTTAAGTCGTTTTAAGTGTTTATTTCGTACTGGAAATTTCTTTAAACAATGTAGCATTATCATAGTTCCCTCAGCCTATTGTTTTATATCAAAAAGATCATGAAAATCTAAATATTTAACACCCAAGTACACTAAAAATCATTTTTTTTTAAAAAAACTCGAATGGTCTATTACGGCATGATGCATTTGTTTTTTGACTTAGATTCTTCGCATTAAATGTCAGTAGTGAGGTCAAAATAATTAATGTGCAATAAAACATTAAATTTTTTATTTTTTTTTTTTTTATATAAGTTTTCGTCACTTTTTGAAAAATTTCGTTACTTTTTGATGATTTTGCAGTAAAAACCTAATTTTAAGTCGTTTTAAGTGTTTATTTCGTACTGGAAGTTTCTTTAAACAATGTAGCATTATCATAGTTCCCTCAGCCTATTGTTTTATATCAAAAAGATCAAGAAAATCTAAATATTTAACACCCAAGTACACTAAAAATCATTTTTTTAAAAAAAACTTGAATGGTATATTACGGCAAGATGTATTTATGTTAAGACTTCATACTTCGCATTAATTGTCAGTAGTGTGGTCGAAACAATTAGCATGCAATAAAACATTAAATTTTTTATTTTTTTTTTTTTATATAAGTTTTCGTCACTTTTTGAAAAATTTCGTTACTTTTTGATGATTTTGCAGTAAAAACCTAATTTTAAGTCGTTTTAAGTGTTTATTTCGTACTGGAAGTTTCTTTAAACAATGTAGCATTATCATAGTTCCCTCAGCCTATTGTTTATATCAAAAAGATCAAGAAAATCTAAATATTTAACACCCAAGTACACTAAAAATCATTTTTTTTAATAAAAATGTTAATGGTATATTACGGCAAGATGTATTTATGTTAAAGACTTCAATACTTCGCATTAATTGTCAGTAGTGTGGTCGAAACAATTAGCATGCAATAAAACATTAAATTTATTATATTTTTTTTTTATATCAGTTTCGTCACTTTTTGAAAAATTTCGTTACTTTTTGATGATTTTGCTGTAAAAACCTAATTTTAAGTCGTTTTAAGTGTTTATTTCGTACTGGAAGCTTCTTTAAACAATGTAGCATTATCATAGTTCCCTCAGCCTATTGTTTTATATCAAAAAGATCATGAAAATCTAAATATTTAACACCCAAGTACACTAAAAATCATTTTTTTTAAAAAAACTCGAATGGTCTATTACGGCATGATGCATTTGTTTTTGACTTAGATTCTTCGCATTAAATGTCAGTAGTGTGGTCGAAACAATTAGCCGGCAATAAAACATTAAATTTATTGTATTTTTTTTTTTATATCAGTTTTTCGTCACTTTTTGAAAAATTTCGTTACTTTTTGATGATTTTGGAGTAAAAACCTCATTTTAAGTCGTTTTAAGTATTTATTTCGTACTGGAAGCTTCTTTAAACAATGTAGCATTATCATAGTTCCCTCAGCCTATTGTTTTATATCAAAAAGATCATGAAAATCTAAATATTTAACACCCAAGTACACTAAAAATCATTTTTTTTAAAAAAACTTGAATGGTATATTACGGCAAGATGTATTTATGTTAAGACTTCAATACTTCGCATTAATTGTCAGTAGTGTGGTCGAAACAATTAGTGTGCAATAAAACATTAAATTTTTTATTTTTTTTTTTTTATATAAGTTTTCGTCACTTTTTGAAAAATTTCGTTACTTTTTGATGATTTTGCAGTAAAAACCTAATTTTTAAGTCGTTTTAAGTGTTTATTTCGTACTGGAAGTTTCTTAAACAATGTAGCATTATCATAGTTCCCTCAGCCTATTGTTTTATATCAAAAAGATCATGAAAATCTAAATATTTAACACCCAAGTACACTAAAAATCATTTTTTTAAAAAAACTCGAATGGTCTATTACGGCATGATGCATTTGTTTTTTGACTTAGATTCTTCGCATTAAATGTCAGTAGTGAGGTCAAATAATTAATGTGCAATAAAACATTAAATTTATTTTTTTTTTTTTATATAAGTTTTCGTCACTTTTTGAAAAATTTCGTTACTTTTTGATGATTTTGCAGTAAAAAACCTAATTTAAGTCGTTTTAAAGTGTTTATTTCGTACTGGAAATTTCTTTAAACAATGTAGCATTATCATAGTTCCCTCAGCCTATTGTTTTATATCAAAAAGATCATGAAATCTAAATATTTAACACCCAAGTACACTAAAATCATTTTTTTTAAAAAACTCGAATGGTCTATTACGGCATGATGCATTTGTTTTTTGACTTAGATTCTTCGCATTAAATGTCAGTAGTGAGGTCAAAATAATTAATGTGCAATAAACATTAAATTTTTTATTTTTTTTTTTTTATATAAGTTTTTCGTCACTTTTTGAAAAATTTCGTTACTTTTTGATGATTTTGCAGTAAAAACCTAATTTTAAGTCGTTTTTTAGTGTTTATTTCGTACTGGAAGTTTCTTTAAACAATGTAGCATTATTATAGTTCCCTCAGCCTATTGTTTTATATCAAAAAGATCAGAAAATCTAAATATTTAACACCCAAGTACACTAAAATCATTTTTTTTAAAAAAAACTTGAATGGTATATTACGGCAAGATGTATTTATGTTAAGACTTCAATACTTCGCATTAATTGTCAGTAGTGTGGTCGAAACAATTAGCATGCAATAAAACATTAATTTTTTATTTTTTTTTTTTATATAAGTTTTCGTCACTTTTTGAAAAATTTCGTTACTTTTTGATGATTTGCAGTAAAAAACCTAATTTTAAGTCGTTTTAAGTGTTTATTCGTACTGAAGTTTCTTTAAAAACAATGTAGCATTATCATAGTTCCCTCAGCCTATTGTTTTATATCAAAAAGATCAAGAAAATCTAAATATTTAACACCCAAGTACACTAAAAATCATTTTTTTAATAAAATTTTAATGGTATATTACGGCAAGATGTATTTATGTTAAGACTTCAATACTTCGCATTAATTGTCAGTAGTGTGGTCGAAACAATTAGCATGCAATAAAACATTAAATTTATTATATTTTTTTTTATATCAGTTTTCGTCACTTTTTGAAAAATTTCGTTACTTTTTGATGATTTTGCTGTAAAAACCTAATTTTAAGTCGTTTTTAAGTGTTTATTTCGTACTGGAAGCTTCTTTAAACAATGTAGCATTATCATAGTTCCCTCAGCCTATTGTTTTATATCAAAAAGATCATGAAAATCTAAATATTTAACACCCAAGTACACTAAAATCATTTTTTTTAAAAAAACTCGAATGGTCTATTACGGCATGATGCATTTGTTTTTTGACTTAGATTCTTCGCATTAAATGTCAGTAGTGAGGTCAAAATAATTAATGTGCAATAAAACATTAAATTTATTTTTTTTTTTTTTTTTTATATAAGTTTTCGTCACTTTTGAAAATTTCGTTACTTTTTGATGATTTTGCAGTAAAAACCTAATTTTTAAGTCGTTTTAAGTGTTTATTTCGTACTGGAAGTTTCTTTAAACAATGTAGCATTATCATAGTTCCCTACAGCCTATGTTTTATATCAAAAAGATCAAGAAAATCTAAATATTTAACACCCAAGTACACTAAAAATCATTTTTTTAATAAAAATTTTAATGGTATATTACGGCAAGATGTATTTATGTTAAGACTTCAATACTCGCATTAATTGTCAGTAGTGTGGTCGAAACAATTAGCATGCAATAAAACATTAAATTGATTATATTTTTTTTATATCAGTTTTCGTCACTTTTTGAAAAATTTCGTTACTTTTGATGAGTTTTCAGTAAAACTTCATTTTAAGTGTTATATTTCGTACTTGAAGCTTCTTTAAACAATGTAGCATTATCATAGTTCCCTCAGCCTATTGTTTTATATCAAAAGATCATGAAAATCTAAATATTTAACACCCAAGTACACTAAAAATCATTTTTTTTGAAAAAAACTCGAATGGTCTATTACGGCATGATGCATTTGTTTTTTGACTTAGATTCTTCGCATTAATGTCAGTAATGTGGTCGAAACAATTAGCCGGCAATAAACATTAAATTTATTGTATTTTTTTTTTATATCAGTTTTCGTCACTTTTGAAAATTTCGTTACTTTTTGATGATTTTGGAGTAAAACCTCATTTTAAGTCGTTTTAAGTATTTATTTCGTACTGGAAGCTTCTTTAAACAATGTAGCATTATCATAGTTCCCTCAGCCTATTGTTTTATATCAAAAAGATCATGAAAATCTAAATATTTAACACCCAAGTACACTAAAAATCATTTTTTTAAAAAAAAACTTGAATGGTATATTACGGCAAGATGTATTTATGTTAGACTTCAATACTTCGCATTAATTGTCAGTAGTGTGGTCGAAACAATTAGCATGCAATAAAACATTAAATTTTTTATTTTTTTTTTTTATATAAGTTTTCGTCACTTTTTGAAAAATTTCGTTACTTTTTGATTGATTTTGCAGTAAAACCTAATTTTAAGTCGTTTTTAAGTGTTTATTTCGTACTGGAAGTTTCTTAAACATGTAGCATTATCATAGTTCCCTCGCCTATTGTTTTATATCAAAAAGATCAGAAAATCTAATATTTAACACCCCAAGTACACTAAGAAATCATTTTTTTGAAAAAACTCGAATGGTCTATTACGGCATGATGCATTTGTTTTTTGACTTAGATTCTTCGCATTAAATGTCAGTAGTGAGGGTCGAAACAATTAGTGTGCAATAAACATTAAATTTATTATATTTTTTTTTATATTAGTTTTCGTCACTTTTTGAAATTTCGTTACTTTTTGATGATTTGCAGTAAAACCTAATTTTAAGTCGTTTTAAGTGTTTAATTCGTACTGGAAGTTCTTTAAACAATGTAGCATTATCATAGTTTCCCTCAGCCTATTGTTTTATATCAAAAAGATCAGAAAATCTAAATATTTAACACCCAAGTACACTAAAAATCATTTTTTTTAAAAAAAACTTGAATGGTATATTACGGCAAGATGTATTTATTTTAAGACTTCGATACTTCGCATTAATTGTCAGTAGTGTGGTCGAAACAATTAGCATGCAATAAAACATTAAATTTATTATATTTTTTTTTTATATCAGTTTTCGTCACTTTTTGAAAAATTTCGTTACTTTTTGATGATTTTGCTGTAAAAACCTAATTTTAACGTCGTTTTAAGTGTTTATTTCGTACTGGAAGCTTCTTTATAAACAATGTAGCATTATCATAGTTCCCTCAGCCTATTGTTTTATATCAAAAAGATCATGAAAATCTAAATATTTAACACCCAAGTAC
The DNA here is from genome assembly GCF_003676215.2 of Rhopalosiphum maidis. Taxonomy (NCBI): domain Eukaryota; kingdom Metazoa; phylum Arthropoda; class Insecta; order Hemiptera; family Aphididae; genus Rhopalosiphum; species Rhopalosiphum maidis. The sequence continues at coordinate 93,126,503 of NC_040878.1, read as the reverse complement.
ACTAAAATCATTTTTTTTAAAAAACTCGAATGGTCTATTACGGCATGATGCATTTGTTTTTTGACTTAGATTCTTCGCATTAAATGTCAGTAGTGAGGTCAAAATAATTAATGTGCAATAAAACATTAAATTTATTTTTTTTTTTTTTTTATATAAGTTTTCGTCACTTTTTGAAAAAATTTCGTTACTTTTTGATGATTTTGCAGTAAAAACCTAATTTTAAGTCGTTTTAAGTGTTTATTATTCGTACTGGAAATTTCTTTAAACATGTAGCATATCATAGTTCCCTCAGCGTATTGTTTTATATCAAAAAGATCAAGAAAATCTAATATTTAACACCCAAGTACACTAAAAATCATTTTTTTTAAAAAAAACTTGAATGGTATATTACGGCAAGATTGTATTTATTTTAAGACTCTCGATACTTCGCATTAATTGTCAGTAGTGTGGTCGAAACAATTAGCATGCAATAAAACATTAAATTTATTATATTTTTTTTTATATCAGTTTTCGTCACTTTTTGAAAAATTTTCGTTACTTTTTTGATTATTTGCTGTAAAAAACCTATTTTAAGTCGTTTTAAGTATTTATTTCGTACTGGAAGCTTCTTTAAACATGTAGCATTACATAGTTCCCTCAGCCTATTGTTTTATATCAAAAAGATCATGAAAATCTAAATATTTAACACCCAAGTACACTAAAAATCATTTTTTTTAAAAAACTCGAATGGTCTATTACGGCATGATGCATTTGTTTTTGACTTAGATTCTTCGCATTAAATGTCAGTAGTGAGGTCAAAATAATTAAAGTGCATAAAACATTAAATTTATTTTTTTTTTTTTTTTTTATATAAGTTTTCGTCACTTTTTGAAAAATTTCGTTACTTTTTGATGATTTTGCAGTAAAAACCTAATTTTAAGTCGTTTTAAGTGTTTATTTCGTACTGGAAGTTTCTTTAAACAATGTAGCATTATCATAGTTCCCTCAGCCTATTGTTTTATATCAAAAAGATCATGAAAATCTAAATATTTAACACCCAAGTACACTAAAAATCATTTTTTTAAAAAAACTCGAATGGTCTATTACGGCATGATGTATTTATGTTTTGACTTAGATTCTTCGCATTAAATGTCAGTAGTGTGGTCGAAACAATTAGCATGCAATAAAACATTAAATTATTTTTTTTTTTTTTTTTTTATATAAGTTTTCGTCACTTTTTGAAAAATTTCGTTACTTTTTGATGATTTTGCAGTAAAAACCTAATTTTAAGTCGTTTTAAGTGTTTATTTCGTACTGGAAATTTCTTTAAACAATGTAGCATTATCATAGTTCCCTCAGCCTATTGTTTTATATCAAAAAGATCAAGAAAATCTAAATATTTAACACCCAAGTACACTAAAAATCATTTTTTTAAAAAAACTCGAATGGTCTATTACGGCATGATGCATTTGTTTTTTGACTTAGATTCTTCGCATTAATTGTCAGTAGTGTGGTCGAAACAATTAGCATGCAATAAAACATTAAATTTATTTTTTTTTTTTTTTATATCAGTTTTCGTCACTTTTTGAAAAATTTCGTTACTTTTTGATGATTTTGCAGTAAAAACCTAATTTTAAGTCGTTTTAAGTGTTTATTTCGTACTGGAAATTTCTTTAAACAATGTAGCATTATCATAGTTCCCTCAGCCTATTGTTTTATATCAAAAAGATCATGAAAATCTAAATATTTAACACCCAAGTACACTAAAAATCATTTTTTTTAAAAAAACTCGAATGGTCTATTACGGCATGATGCATTTGTTTTTTGACTTAGATTCTTCGCATTAAATGTCAGTAGTGTGGTCGAAACAATTAATGTGCAATAAAACATTAAATTTATTTTTTTTTTTTTTTTTATATAAGTTTTCGTCACTTTTTGAAAAATTTCGTTACTTTTTGATGATTTTGCAGTAAAAACCTAATTTTAAGTCGTTTTAAGTGTTTATTTCGTACTGGAAGTTTCTTTAAACAATGTAGCATTATCATAGTTCCCTCAGCCTATTGTTTTATATCAAAAAGATCAAGAAAATCTAAATATTTAACACCCAAGTACACTAAAAATCATTTTTTTTAAAAAAACTCGAATGGTCTATTACGGCATGATGCATTTGTTTTTTGACTTAGATTCTTCGCATTAAATGTCAGTAGTGTGGTCAAAACAATTAATGTGCAATAAAACATTAAATTTATTTTTTTTTTTTTTTTTATATCAGTTTTCGTCACTTTTTGAAAAATTTCGTTACTTTTTGATGATTTTGCAGTAAAAACCTAATTTTAAGTCGTTTTAAGTGTTTATTTCGTACTGGAAGCTTCTTTAAACAATGTAGCATTATCATAGTTCCCTCAGCCTATTGTTTTATATCAAAAAGATCATGAAAATCTAAATATTTAACACCCAAGTACACTAAAAATCATTTTTTTTAAAAAAACTCGAATGGTCTATTACGGCATGATGCATTTGTTTTTTGACTTAGATTCTTCGCATTAAATGTCAGTAGTAGTGAGGTCGAAATAATTATGTGCAATAAAACATTAAATTTATTTTTTTTTTTTTTTTTTATATAAGTTTTCGTCACTTTTTGAAAAATTTCGTTACTTTTTGATGATTTTGCAGTAAAAACCTAATTTTAAGTCGTTTTAAGTGTTTATTTCGTACTGGAAATTTCTTTAAACAATGTAGCATTATCATAGTTCCCTCAGCCTATTGTTTTATATCAAAAAGATCAAGAAAATCTAAATATTTAACACCCAAGTACACTAAAAATCATTTTTTTTAAAAAAACTCGAATGGTCTATTACGGCATGATGCATTTGTTTTTTGACTTAGATTCTTCGCATTAAATGTCAGTAGTGTGGTCGAAACAATTAATGTGCAATAAAACATTAAATTTATTTTTTTTTTTTTTTTTATATAAGTTTTCGTCACTTTTTGAAAAATTTCGTTACTTTTTGATGATTTTGCAGTAAAAACCTAATTTTAAGTCGTTTTAAGTGTTTATTTCGTACTGGAAATTTCTTTAAACAATGTAGCATTATCATAGTTCCCTCAGCCTATTGTTTTATATCAAAAAGATCATGAAAATCTAAATATTTAACACCCAAGTACACTAAAAATCATTTTTTTTAAAAAAACTCGAATGGTCTATTACGGCATGATGCATTTGTTTTTTGACTTAGATTCTTCGCATTAAATGTCAGTAGTGTGGTCAAAACAATTAATGTGCAATAAAACATTAAATTTATTTTTTTTTTTTTTTTTTATATAAGTTTTCGTCACTTTTTGAAAAATTTCGTTACTTTTTGATGATTTTGCAGTAAAAACCTAATTTTAAGTCGTTTTAAGTGTTTATTTCGTACTGGAAATTTCTTTAAACAATGTAGCATTATCATAGTTCCCTCAGCCTATTGTTTTATATCAAAAAGATCAAGAAAATCTAAATATTTAACACCCAAGTACACTAAAAATCATTTTTTTAAAAAAAACTCGAATGGTATATTACGGCATGATGTATTTATGTTTTGACTTCAATACTTCGCATTAATTGTCAGTAGTGTGGTCGAAACAATTAGCATGCAATAAAACATTAAATTTTTTATTTTTTTTTTTTTTATATAAGTTTTCGTCACTTTTTGAAAAATTTCGTTACTTTTTGATGATTTTGCAGTAAAAACCTAATTTTAAGTCGTTTTAAGTGTTTATTTCGTACTGGAAGTTTCTTTAAACAATGTAGCATTATCATAGTTCCCTCAGCCTATTGTTTTATATCAAAAAGATCAAGAAAATCTAAATATTTAACACCCAAGTACACTAAAAATCATTTTTTTAAAAAAACTTGAATGGTATATTACGGCAAGATGTATTTATGTTAAGACTTCAATACTTCGCATTAATTGTCAGTAGTGTGGTCGAAACAATTAGCATGCAATAAAACATTAAATTTATTATTTTTTTTTTTTATATCAGTTTTCGTCACTTTTTGAAAAATTTCGTTACTTTTTGATGATTTTGCAGTAAAAACCTAATTTTAAGTCATTTTAAGTGTTTATTTCGTACTGGAAGTTCTTTAAACAATGTAGCATTATCATAGTTCCCTCAGCCTATTGTTTTATATCAAAAAGATCATGAAAATCTAAATATTTAACACCCAAGTACACTAAAAATCATTTTTTTGAAAAAAACTCGAATGGTCTATTACGGCATGATGCATGTTTTTTGACTTAGATTCTTCGCATTAAATGTCAGTAGTGTGGTCGAAACAATTAGCATGCAATAAAACATTAAATTTATTTATTTTTTTTTTTATATCAGTTTTCGTCACTTTTTGAAAAATTTCGTTACTTTTTGATGATTTTGCAGTAAAAACCTAATTTTAAGTCGTTTTAAGTGTTTATTTCGTACTGGAAGCTTCTTTAAACAATGTAGCATTATCATAGTTCCCTCAGCCTATTGTTTTATATCAAAAAGATCATGAAAATCTAAATATTTAACACCCAAGTACACTAAAAATCATTTTTTAAAAAAAACTTGAATGGTATATTACGGCAAGATGTATTTATGTTAAGACTTCAGATACTTCGCATTAATTGTCAGTAGTGTGGTCGAAACAATTAGCATGCAATAAAACATTAAATTTTTATTTTTTTTTTTATATCAGTTTTCGTCACTTTTTGAAAAATTTCGTTACTTTTTGATGATTTTGCAGTAAAAACCTAATTTTAAGTCGTTTTAAGTGTTTATTTCGTACTGGAAGCTTCTTTAAACAATGTAGCATTATCATAGTTCCCTCAGCCTATTGTTTTATATCAAAAAGATCATGAAAATCTAAATATTTAACACCCAAGTACACTAAAAATCATTTTTTTTAAAAAAAACTCGAATGGTCTATTACGGCATGATGCATTTGTTTTTTGACTTAGATTCTTCGCATTAAATGTCAGTAGTGTGGTCGAAACAATTAGTGTGCAATAAAACATTAAATTTATTTTTTTTTTTTTTTTTATATCAGTTTTCGTCACTTTTTGAAAAATTTCGTTACTTTTTGATGATTTTGCAGTAAAAACCTAATTTTAAGTCGTTTTAAGTGTTTATTTCGTACTGGAAGTTTCTTTAAACAATGTAGCATTATCATAGTTCCCTCAGCCTATTGTTTTATATCAAAAAGATCAAGAAAATCTAAATATTTAACACCCAAGTACACTAAAAATCATTTTTTTTAAAAAAACTTGAATGGTATATTACGGCAAGATGTATTTATGTTAAGACTTCGATACTTCGCATTAATTGTCAGTAGTGTGGTCGAAACAATTAGCATGCAATAAAACATTAATTTATTATATTTTTTTTTTTATATCAGTTTTCGTCACTTTTTGAAAAATTTCGTTACTTTTTGATGATTTTGCAGTAAAAACCTAATTTTAAGTCGTTTTAAGTGTTTATTTCGTACTGGAAGCTTCTTTAAACAATGTAGCATTATCATAGTTCCCTCAGCCTATTGTTTTATATCAAAAAGATCATGAAAATCTAAATATTTAACACCCAAGTACACTAAAAATCATTTTTTTTAAAAAAACTCGAATGGTCTATTACGGCATGATGCATTTGTTTTTTGACTTAGATTCTTCGCATTAAATGTCAGTAGTGAGGTCAAAATAATTAATGTGCAATAAAACATTAAATTTATTTTTTTTTTTTTTTTTTATATAAGTTTTCGTCACTTTTGAAAAATTTCGTTACTTTTTGATGATTTTGCAGTAAAAACCTAATTTTAAGTCGTTTTAAGTGTTTATTTCGTACTGGAAATTTCTTTAAACAATGTAGCATTATCATAGTTCCCTCAGCCTATTGTTTTATATCAAAAAGATCAAGAAAATCTAAATATTTAACACCCAAGTACACTAAAAATCATTTTTTTTAAAAAAAACTTGAATGGTATATTACGGCAAGATGTATTTATGTTAAGACTTCAATACTTCGCATTAAATGTCAGTAGTGTGGTCGAAACAATTAGCATGCAATAAAACATTAAATTTATTTTTTTTTTTTTTTTTATATAAGTTTTCGTCACTTTTTGAAAAATTTCGTTACTTTTTGATGATTTTGCAGTAAAAACCTAATTTTAAGTCGTTTTAAGTGTTTATTTCGTACTGGAAGTTTCTTTAAACAATGTAGCATTATCATAGTTCCCTCAGCCTATTGTTTTATATCAAAAAGATCAAGAAAATCTAAATATTTAACACCCAAGTACACTAAAAATCATTTTTTTTAAAAAAACTCGAATGGTCTATTACGGCATGATGCATTTGTTTTTTGACTTAGATTCTTCGCATTAAATGTCAGTAGTGAGGTCAAAATAATTAATGTGCAATAAAACATTAAATTTATTTTTTTTTTTTTTTTATATAAGTTTTCGTCACTTTTTGAAAAATTTCGTTACTTTTTGATGATTTTGCAGTAAAAACCTAATTTAAGTCGTTTAAGGTTTTATTTCGTACTGGAATTTCTTTAAACAATGTAGCATTATCATAGTTCCCTCAGCGTATTGTTTTATATCAAAAAGATCAAGAAATCTAAATATTTAACACCCAAGTACACTAAAAATCATTTTTTAAAAAAAACTGAATGGTATATTACGGCAAGATGCTTTATGTTAAGACTTCAATACTTCGCATTAATTGTCAGTAGTGGGTCGAAACAAATTAGCATGCATAAAACATTAAATTTATTATTTTTTTTTTTTATATCAGTTTTCGTCACTTTTTGAAAAATTTCGTTACTTTTTGATGATTTTGCAGTAGTAAAAAAA